>NC_092196.1:1718868-2018868 GCF_043641665.1 Enoplosus armatus | reverse complement strand
GGTGATGTCATCCTGCATCATCAGCACTACATGCATCATACTCCCGTGGCCCGGCAGCAGGTCACGCTGCACTTTACCTGACGCAGTCATTATCAGTTGGACCTCATCTGTCATAATCATACACTGACTTCAAATTACGCAATGTGTATTACTAAAGCTCCACAGGGGGTCGTGAAGCCCTCTTGATTTTAAGGGTGTAAGAATTTTTTTTATACATTGCAATATCCACATTCAGAATTTTTTTACAAATTGCTAGGTTTCCTGCAGCTACTGCGGTCACTACTTAGGTTAATTGTACAGTTAATTGTCCTGTGCTGTTATTGTTTTGTATACAATGAATATAATGAAATATACATGGATATTCCAAAGGAAGTAGGCTCCTCTTTTGTAATTGTACGTGGGTGGGGGGCGGTGGGGGTCATCAGTATATATATATATATATATATATATACAACGGTAAAATAGGGGTCCCTTAAGAAAAAGGTTGGGAACCAGTGCTATAGATAATGCCCAAAAGACTTACAGACAAAACTTACTATAGTTCAATAATTCTTTTATTAGTATTATATTATTATTATGCTGGTGACAGTGTGTGCTGCTTTTGGCTGGCTAGTTGACAGAAGTTCACGTATCGAGGGGGCTCGGCTGCTTCACTGTGGTGAACTGTGTTGTCTAGCTAGCTCGATAGCTAACAGTCACATTTTTTTTTTTTTAAATGGTAGTTGAATATGCCCTTTGTTTTCTTAGAATAGATATTGGCATTCTAGCTTCAGATAGCCTCATTCACATTCTTGAAGACAATTGTAGTGATTAATGTCATTAAGGTCAAATGCACTTTTTTTCACACTAACAAACATGTTTGGACAAATATTCTTTAACTCAACCATTATTTTGAACCGACAATATGTGTATTTACTCAGATTTCGCCTTCTATTATATTATTTATATATGCTTATAAACATTGGAATATATATATACACATATATACATGTGACAAGTTGACGAAACACACTAAGCTCGATTACACTTGAAAGCACCCCTAGTATGAAAGCGGTTTAAGGTGCCCAAGTTACAACATAAGTTACATATAAGCAGAAACTTTATCAATAGTATAATGACATAAAGTACATTAAGCTTGTTATACATGCCATGTGGACGCTTTTGTTTAATGTCAGTTGCCCTCATTTATGGTTTTGAAGTTTCATCCTGTTTGGAATGCATTTGCAACGAGATGCATGGAGCATGAATTGCACGCTGCTGCTGCCAGCACAGATCAGACAGGACGTTAAGACAGTGAGAGACAGATGGTGCGATGCTGAACTTTTGCTTTTCCTTCCACTTCAATTTCATATTTTGCTTTCGGCGCTCGATGCTCGGGCTAGACGGAACCACCGGGACAATATTGGCCTTTTCTTCAATTTCAAATATCAGGCTGTCAGTCTTGCTCACCTCTGATATGATGAAAGGATGTTCCTGCAGTTTGTATTATTTTTCCATCAGGAGACTTGTTTCTGGGACAGATCCAGAGGCTTGGCAAGTCTTTTGGCTTGCTATATCGATAATTGTAGAGTAGCTGGTGTTAAAGGAGGAATAGGCTGAATATACTTTGAAGGCACTGGTAGACTGCAAGGGAGGACTGATGGGAGTAGATGATCTTTGGCGGGTGACTGGTGACCCCTGGCTGAGGCTAGGCCCGTGGGAATTCAGGAAGTCGTGGATAAGAAGTTAGAACTGTGGCAGGAATCTGGAGACAAAGGTTCGGCCGCCGGTCACCGTTTGGTTGTTAGAAACTGAAAAGTCACTATGGTGACTCACTTGATGAACTGACAAGGATTACCAGAGAGTGGTCAGGTCAATGTGGGGCGGCTTCATAGAAATGCATTTGACTGGCGAAACATGAGTAGACTTCTATTTTGAAGGAATGTGTCTTTTTTTATTGCCGCTCTTTTGCTTTAACAATGAAGAGCTGTAGCGAGGTAACCAGCTCCTTTCACCTGTGCCCTGCTGACAGACTCGCAGACTCATGCCGTGCGCGGCATGAAATCAGATCATGGTTGCTCACAGAATGATGGGGAAAAGGCCAATTATTGCCTGACTTCTTTATGAAGACGACAATAGTTCTTTCGCTGTCCACAGAATTCTGTGACCTGCAGTATTGAACCGCGGTTTCAGTATCAGTTTAACAGAAAGAGGAGCTTCTGTATCTTTGGCAGTATTGAAAATCATACTTTTCCCATTAACCCTGGTATACCGTAACACCTTGATGCTGTCCAAGCCTAGTTGTGTACTTAGATTATCCCAAATGTTTCAAACCCGGACAAATCTGTAACTTTATTCAAGGTAACGGTGCTTTTCGTTTGGTCGCCCGTCAATGGCGTCATATCCCCTTTACCCGCTCCAGTTGCTGTAACTTCTGGGGAAACACCAGGTGACACGTCAGAGTGAGGATGGAAGGAACACGATGTCACAGAATTAAACTACAGCATCAGTTTTTCATTCATTGTATGCCAGTACAGCAATCCAGCAGAGACCTAATTTATTACTACGAAGTGCTACTATGACAAGTGGCTCATGCCAACCACCAAGCTAATGTGTACTAACGTTGCAACAACGTTCCACATGCTCATGAAGTTATTTTTAGTATGGTTGTGGGGCGCTGGGCTACCCCATGATTGAATTCACCGCGTAACGTTAGCTACAGTAGCTGTAGGTGGTCGACTCATCTACTGGTAAGGTAGCAAGTTAACGTTATGTCGTTGCGTCATGTTGTTAGAATGACATGAATAAACGTAACGTGAATGAAACGAATTCATTTCCTCTTCCGTGAACATGATTTCTGCCTATATCAGAATCAGGATACTTTATTGAACGATTTCTGGAAATTATACAATACTGAGTCACGTCAGATAGATTTTCATCAGCAGTGGTGGTTGTTTAACAGTGAAGACTACGACTCCCATGATCCCACGCTACTTCACGACGTTGTCAATCTACGTCTTTTGTTATTGTTTTGATTGAGAGACCCCTGGTGGCGGAAATTACATAAGCGGTGCAAATACAATTCAGAAGTCTGTAGTGCGTCATCACACAGGTGTATCGTAACAAATCAAAGTGGGCATGATGTTCTTAATGACGGATTACGTAAATCGCCGGAGCCGCGAGCCACCTTCGCCCCGAGCCTTTCCAAGCCGGCCTGGAACCGGTCGCGGCGCACCGCCGCGGAGGAAATGCGCCCGGCGGGGGCCAGCCAGCGCCGGGGAGAGGTCCCACGAGGGGATCCTCCCACACCGAGCGGCCGTCCCTTACCCGCCGAGTTGAATCCCCCGGGCAGACTGCGCGGGCCCCACCCGTTTACCTCTCAACGGTTTCACGCCCTCTTGAACTCTCTCTTCAAAGTTCTTTTCAACTTTCCCTTAAGGTACTTGTTGACTATCGGTCTCGTGCCGGTATTTAGCCTTAGATGGAGTTTACCACCCGCTTTGGGCTGCATTCCCAAACAACCCGACTCCGAGAAGACCGGACCCCGGCGCGACGGGGGCCGTTACCGGCCTCACACCGTCCACGGGCTGAGCCTCGATCAGAAGGACTCAGGCCCCCGAGCGACACCGGGCAAGCGGTCTTCCGTACGCCACAACTCCCACGCCCGCCTGTCGGACGGGGATTCGGCGCTGGGCTCTTCCCTCTTCGCTCGCCGCTACTAGGGGAATCCTGGTTAGTTTCTTTTCCTCCGCTTAGTAATATGCTTAAATTCAGCGGGTTGTCTCGTCTGATCTGAGGTCGTAGGAAGATTTAAAGAAGGGAAAGTGAGGCTTTCGTGTACGTAACACGTGACATTTACAGGCTAATGGTAAACACCAAAATGTAGAGTAACCGTAGCGCAAAGTTTGCTCACATAGCTGACATTAGCCACCATAAACTGCTGGTCAATCCATACCAAGCAAGGCTGTCAAAATGGCTGCAGAAATCATGGCAGGGGAGGAGTATAATATTATACTGTAACATTATGTTATGTTCATCTATTTTCTTTCTCTATACACCGGTCGAAAGCTCGCAGATAGCACATTGCTTGTTTGGCTTGGTGTCCCTTGACTTGATTTTCATTGTGAAACTGAAACACAGGCTGGTGACAGCGGTGGCAGGTGAGACTGGATGCGCTTTGACAGGCTATTTACTCGACTCCTGTCCGGTGGAATTCAGGCCCCTGGTGGCAGCAAACATCACTTTAGTTCTGCTGTGACAGAGGAGGAAAACAACATGCTCTCATTAAGTCGCCTGTCCTTAGCGTCTTCTATCTGGAACCCATTGTCATGACGCACACGTGTCCTTTGCCCCTTTCCTGTTAATTCAAGGTCATTATCATGTAGATAGTAAATGTAGAACACAGCTTGGCAGTCCAGTACACTACAAAATGTCCTATTTTATTCGCTTATATCGCTGCTGCTGCCTTTACTTTTGCGTGCCCACCTAGTGTGGACAGACAAAACAGAGTAACTCCGGGAAAAGTATTTCAGAGCAGAGGACTTCATTGGTCCGAAATTTTGGCGCAAAAAGACCCGTCAAGAGCGAGACCGGAGGTTGTATTCACAAAACATCCTGAGGCTAAAAAAAGTAACTCCTACAGCTTCCAGTCCACGTGGTTATGCCTCTACCAGCTGTGCACACCTGGTAACACGCAGTCTCTCTAATGCAGATCCTCTATGCTCTGTCAGACTGGATTAGGGTCATTGGTGAACTGTTATCTTCAGGTCTCTCCAGATTCAAAGTGGGGTTGAAGTCTGGGCTTTGGCCGGGGCCATTCCGGGGGGGGGGGGCATTCAGGGACCTGTCCTAAAGGCATTGGCTGGGTGCTTCGGGTTGTCATGCTGGCATCATTCCTTCAGTCCTGACCATCCTAGCGAGGTGTTAACATGTTTCTGCTTGGCCCAGAATGCTTGTGGCTGTGGCTGTGGCTGTGGACTACTCCTCGCAATGTTGGTGGTTCGAGCCCCACCCCCACAAGTGTCCTTGGGCAAGACTTTGAACCCCAAATTGCTGGTCAGCCTAGCACCTTGCATGGTAGAAATATGCTGATTTAAGAGTTGTTATTAATGTAAGTTGACTCATATAAAGGGTTATCCGTATAGCTACGTCCAACTCATCTACACTTGTAACATTTTAAGGCCATTTCATAGCTATTTTTAATGGATATAGGGAAGTTGCTAGCTAGCTATGTAGGAAGAATGATGTTCCTATTCTGAATCCTACCCATGAAACTGATTTGGGGGAAAATAACTGCCACCAAGCCCAACGTCTTAAGGATGTCTCTGGAACTTGGAATCTTTGAAACATTGAAAAAAGCAATGTGTCTTTTCAGAAACATCTTTCATATCTGCTGGTACTCAAAATCTTAGACGCAAACACGTCTGTCTGGATAATCCGAAGACCTTACTGCCAACAGTTTCTTTTTTTTTGTTGGTACCATTTTCTCACTAGAAAGTAGTTCTATAAATAATAAAAACTACTCACTCAGGTCTGTGGATAGTCCAGAGTAACAGGGATATTTTCTGGAAAAAATGTCATTTTTCAAGGCTGTGAGCGCCGCAACGATTCCATTCACCTCCATTGTACCTCGAGGACTCTGAAACGGAACATACACGTACATAAACGTACATTTTGTCATCTGCCCTTTTTTTCGTAAGGGTCCCTGCAGACATATTCTGCGCAGCCCAAAATGTTTGACCATGTGTGCAGTTTCGCATGTGAATGGACGCGTCCGCCTTCACTGCCATCCATTGTCGACATCCCAATTCTGTTTTCATCTGACAAAGGGAACCTATAGGAGAAATGTGCGTTTGTGGGGCCACTGCAAATACTTTGTCTCTTACATTTTGCAGACTCTTAACAGACACCGTAAGAATCAGCTCCATTTCTTCCTCGTCAGGTAAAAAATCGATGGCCAGTAATCGTCCACATTCCCTCTGGTGATGAACGATTTGCTGGGAATGACTTCTTTGGGGTTGATTTTCTCTCCACATAAGATGTGGATCGCGAAGCAGAATGCTGACTGGATTTGCCTCCAGGGAAGTTTGCTTGTTGCTGATTTTTTTTTTCCTTTTTTTTCTCTCCACCTCAACTTATTGATGTTTCCTTACTTAGCTGAGTGGTCCGTTGTGTCTGTTAAGGAGTGTCAGAGGTGTCAGACACTTGTCCTGTTCTCTTTTCTTCAGTGAAAGCGAGAGGATGTAAGTGGGCTGCTGGTGTGTGCCTGAACAGTTGTAATTAGCTGAGACAAGCTCAGTGCCTTTCATTCAACTGAAGGCTAATTAAGTAATTAAGGAAGCCCTCACTCATGCATTTCAGTGTCCGTTTTCTCCCTAGGATGTTTTACTGTAGCTTGGAAGTCACTTCTTTATGTTATTCCATTGTCCATGCCATTAAACATTTTAACAATTTAAATGCAAGCCAATCCACAAATTATTTTGTATGTACCTATATTGTCAAGTTTGATCTTTAAGACTTCAAAGGATCTTACATGCGAGAAAAGGCGGCACGGCGGTGCAGTGGTTAGCTCTATCTCCTCACTGCAAGAAGGTCCTGGGTTTGAACCATCGCTTTGCATTGTGGGACACAGGTAGACTGGTCCGATGCGTACTGGAGATTTTTTTCAGAGTCAGTACAACATCCGGGTGTTTTTGACATACTGCATATTTTGCTTTTGTTCGCATACTGCATGCTACATGCTACATTGTGGCCAAATCAGTACGTACTGCGAGTATAGTCGGCCGGTTTCCGATACAGCCTTTATGTCAGCCCTGGGACTGCATTATATCCTTAGGAGGGAGGAAGTGGGCTGAACCTTCACCTCCCTAAATGTGACACTTTCACCACAGCATCATTGTTAATTTGTCACAATAGCCTCACAGAAACAGTCATCCTAAAATTCTCAGCCTGAGGGAGGAACCTTTAGAATGGAACAGCCTTGTTGGTCTTGAAAAACAGACTTTTAAAAAAAAAAGGAGACAGCCCTTGAATTTGGGATATACCATTTTAGAAAACACAGATCAAGTCATGGCTGACTGAACTGAAGACATTCAGAATCAGCACTGAACGTTGTGGCAGCGTGAACGCTGATGGGTTCACATACTGTTCTTCTCATGAATATCCAGTCCATACGGCAGTCTAGCTTCCCTTTCACCGGTCAGGGTTAGATGGCAGGTCAGGGTATGTCTTATTTCCAAAGGTGTAACATACCGAAGTGCCTTTGAATGATTATGTGTTCACTTACGTGATGTTTCTGGGCACCTACTGAATGTAAGTCGAATATTCCCTCTCTGTTGGCTCTGTCTTTGGTCTCCACCAACTCCTGAGGGAAATATCTGTCTCTTTAGCTGCGAAATGCTCCACTGTGTTCAGCAGCTCGTCTCCAACTGCGTCTGTCTGCTGGTTGATGCTGAGCAGGACAGTGTCTTCATCAGAGCTTTTTCACTGGAAACAGCTCCTCGCTGCGGCCGAAAGCAACGCTGTGAGAGCGCTGAGAGCGGTGCAACGCAGGCGATATCCAACTTTTAGTTGATTCTGTTTACATTATGTGGTTTGTGTCCACCTTGCGTGGTAATGCAAACATGTAAAGTATGTCCGCCTGCATGTGTTGACCCGTTTGTCTTTCGTTAAATCTCGACGCAACTCTTCGGAGTGTGGCTGCCCTGTTTATGACATTGCTCCTACTTTGCTCTCCCTCTGATCCGCTTATGTGGCAGTTTAAAAAAAAAAAAAAAAAGATGTGCAGGTGCTCACAGGAAATTAAATAGAGCAGACACAGTCTCTAATGCATGTTATCTCTTCTCAACCTGTATCTGTCCAGCTTGCTTTTTTTACATTCTCGTCAGGAAACGCTCTTATTCTTCCAAACATACTTATTTAGTTCTCAAAGCTTAAGTATTTAGATATTTCTTAATCCCTTCCAGGACTAGACGCGACCCTTTCAACTACAAGTGAACCATGATGTGGCTGTTTACTGTGTCTTTTCCCCAGTCAACGGCATCCTGATTCTGTTGTCCACTGGATCAGGATGGAATAATAAAGGTAACATACGTAATAATCCTTTTTTTTGTGGGAGACATGGAGAAAGGGGTTGGTCTTTAATTAATGCTAAAAAGGTCAAGAGTACATGAAATGTAATATTTTTGATGTTAATAAAAATGACCTGACTTTAGATGTTTCTACTTCAAACGTCAGTATGTTCACAACTTAAAACAAAATACTCTACTTGGGGAAACGAAGAGAGGCAAGGGGAAACATGGGTAAAATAATCCCAGGCTAACCCCTCCTAATCAGCTGTATAGCACAGCGGTGGTGCATGTTTATCCTTGAAATATGCAAAAAACTTGTTAGCATGTTGTAATTAATATTTCAGAGGAGGGAGAAGCCTTTGATATTTCTTAAAAAAAAAATGTCATCCTCCACACTTAACTTCAGAGGGCCAAAGAGGCCACAGGCTCCTTTATTTTTGGTTTTCAAGATCACAGAATAATTATCTCACAATGTCGACAACGTTATTATAGCCAACACACAGCTGCAACCCATAAAGAACGACTTGTAATATCCAATAATATTCCTAAAGGAACTCATAGTGTGTGTGTGTGTGTGTGTGTGTGTGTGTGTGTAATTGGTAACAGTTTGCAATGCAGGCTATGGAGACCAAATAAGGCACCATAGTATCACTATAACAACAGCGGGACAGAGATATCTGAACAGCAAAGACACAAACAAAAACAGAGACAAACACACATACATACAAAGTTGGAGTGGTGACATTGACGAAGAGTGTCGAGACTACACGTTCTCTTTTGTTGGAAGACTTTAGTTCGATTCTTCATTCCTCCTCTGCAGAAGTGACGCTATCAGAACATTTGTATTATATATATGCTATATATGCTTCTAACTGAACTCCCTGTGGTTTGGAGTTGTATAACTAGTGATGCAAACCGAACCTTTCCTGCTGTTGCAGCTTCACATTTGCAAGGTCCCACATTGTAGAAAGTGAGATCTCCATGTGGATGTTTGATTATAAAGCAGGTCCAGGTGCTGTATGAATACTGTGAACGTATCAAAACTAGAGCTGCAACGATGACTTGATTAATCGATCATTCGATGGAAAGAAAACTAGTTGCCAACTATTTTGATAATCGATACATTTTTCAACCAAAACTGGCAAACGTTTGCTGGTTCCAGCTTAAATGTGAGGATTTGCTGCTTTTCTTTGTCATTTACGACAGTAGATGAGTCTTTGGGTTTGGGATTGTTGATTAGACAAAAGAAGCAATTAGAGTAATTTTTTGACATTTTATAAACTGAACGATTCATCGATTAATCGTGACAGTAATCGGCAGATTAATCGATGATGAAAACAATCGTTAGCCGCCGCCCCTAATCAAAACGCTCAGTCCGCGGAGCAGTGCACACGGCCCGTACTCAGAAACTGTGCCTTTAAACGAGCCGCCAGGACTTCCGTAAGGTTGTGATGTCACGACTATACAGTCGCTGCACTCAGCCATGCACCCCCCCCCCAGCAGGTCATCTGCTCCAATCACAGCGCCACCCACCAAGTGGGCGCTTTATTATCTTCTTTTGCTGTGCTGTGGAGTAGACTTGCATTGTGCCAGCATGGCAACCGTTTGCATCCAATATACCCACCTCTGTCGCAAAACATACATACAATGCTTTTTAATGAGAAACACTCAATATTAACATGGCTGTGTTTGTTTAGTAGACAACTCCATGGGGTCCCTTAATATCATTATACTGCTGGGGTTCTCCCAGGAACCCCGATCCCTGGGTCCTCCTGGTTAGAATGGCAGCTGCTCACTGAACCTGCAGCTTCTCCTCCTCGTCTATAGAGGGCAGCCTTGTAACTGCAAACACTTGAGAGTGATCACCCATCTCTTTAGTGTTGGTCTTTTCCTTCTATTGCTCTCTATTACACACACACACACACACACACACACTTACAAGTCGTATGAGAACATGTGCATGTGTCCCTCTGTGATTATTTTTGTCAGTGTGGATTGGTTAATCCCATAATTTGATAACGACCCACTGTGCAGATTTAGTGATTAAAGTTCTGAGGCCAGTGGTCGTTGCCATGGCTGCCAAATAGAAGAAGAAGAAGAGAATAAACGTGTGTGTGTGATGAGAATTTGTGTGTTTCTATGACGTGTGTGTATGGGGGGTATATATATATATAAGTAGTATACTTAATGTACAGGTACGGTGTAACAGTGCAGAGAGTTCAACGGTCTTATGGCCTGAGGGGTGAAGTCGGAACAATTTGTGGCTGGAGTGGTTGGGGTCTTCAGTGATCGTGTTGGCCTGGGTGTAGAAGTCCTCCATGGATGGCAGCTCAGTCCTGGTGATGTGCAGTTTTCACCACCCTCCGTCGAGCCTCACGGTTGAGGGCGGTGCAACTGCCATACCAGGCAGTAATGCAACCAGTCAGGATACTATCAATGGTGCCCCTGTAGAAGTTGCGCAGTATCCTGGAGTCCCGCAGCCCTGAAGGGCACGGGTGTTGAGAGTCAGGTTGGAGGATGTGGTGGTGCTTATCCGCACAGCATGTGGTCTGCCAGTCAGGAAGTTCAGGATCCAGTCACAGAGGGCTATAGCAAAGGCATCATCCGTTGATCAATTTGGTCTGCATGCAAATTGTACCGGGTGCAGTGAGTCAGGGAGGGACGAGGTGATGAAGGTTTAGTCATTAAGGCAGAGGGTTTTGGACTTTTTGGGGAGAGGGACAATGGTGGTCTTCTTGAAACATATGAGGACTGCAGACTGGAACAGTGACATGTTTAAAATATCTGTAAAGTCATCCGCCAGGTCATCTGCACACACCTTGAGAGCTCGGGCCAGGGTTGCCATCAGGTCCAGGTGCATTCATCCTTTTGAAGGATCTGCACACATCTGCCCCGGATATGACCAGTGAACGGGGGTCCTGGGCCTTCGGTAACTCCTCAGTCGGGAAGTTGCTCTCAAAGCGTACATAGAGGATGTTCAGATCATCTGGGAGAGATGCAGACATGATCTCAGCACTGGTGTTTTTCCTATTGCAGTCTGTGATGGTTCTTAGTCCAGCCCACGTGTTTGTAGAGTTGGAGCCCTGGTAGTTAGACTCCTGGGTTGTAGGCGTCGGTCCGTTACCCCAGGGCCTCTGATTCAGGACTGTCCGTACAGTAATCCTCAGTGAAAAGAAGAGTGAATACTGGACTTACAAACACTTACACACACAACGTAAGGTGATAAATGAATGCTTGTGTTTTTATCTTGCTGCACTGCCCCCAAGTGAGCAAAAAAGGTAAACGACTGCAGCTTTAAATAATTTTTTTATTGGATTGCGACACGAACCAAAGGGTCGACACTTAATCAACAAGAATATGAATGAAGAATAATCACTTATTGCCTACATCTGCAAATATTTTAAGGCCCTGGCACCGCAAAGCACATTACTTAAACTCCCCCCCCCAAAATGCTCGACCTCGACAGTTAAGTCATTGAATATGTGGCAACTCCCTGCAGCCTTCAGCTTTTTTCTGGTTCAGGTTTAAAGCACCCTTCATTCCTTCAAAGCGTCTTTGTGAGATGCTTTGAAGGACTGCTAAGCTTCTGTAGGTATTAGATTTAAAAAAAAATAAAAAAAAATAAAAAAAAAATTGCAGGATTTCACGTTATGTAATCCAGCGGCTGATCAAAGCGAACAAGTCACCCCAAATTCAAATGCTCATTGAGAGAATTTAGGTGGCTTACCCCCAAACGTCGGACTGACTGTTTGAGAAGCACACGCAAACAAACCCGCACCATTGAAATATGTACAGCAGAGAAAAGAAGCTGCTGATGAATGTGAGGCTTAAGGTCCTGAGGGAGAGAGCGGTGTCCCTCCTGAAAGGCTGTCAGGATGATGAAAGGAACAACAAATGCAACCGCAAATCTTCCTTCCTTTCCTCACGAATACAACTCATGAATATGTAGCGAGCTGCGAGAGAGGAAATCGGGCTTGTGCTCCGTGCACTTGTGCTTGTTTAGAGTTTTATTCAGCTGGGCTCTTGGGTTTTAGAGTTTTAGGAGTCATGACAACTTCAGGCTTGACTTGACTTCAACACCACTGACGTATGACTTCACTTGGTCTTTGAGCCTTTCGACGCGAGGTGACTTGATATCCTCCACCGAGCCTAAAGGTGGGCGACTATGTAACATCGGACCAGGGACTTTCAGACTCTGGTGAACTGGAGTAGAACGAGCTACGGAGAGATTCAGCCACCAGGACCTGGAAATCAGTCAAAGCAAACTATTGGCCATCAGTCCCCTTTCCAGCGGGACTCCCGCCTGCTGGCGCAAATGTTGGGGAACGCCCAGAACAGCCCCAGATTCAGCACCCTAGACGGTGGTTCTGTCATGTGCAGCGCTAAATTTCTGACCATATGCACTGACTGTGTGGTATGAACAAAGTATTTTGTCCATTTTGGAGTGTATTATGTTCTGTTTTCTAAATGTTACTTCGGAAGATTGAAAGACTGAAATGTTGTCTTATTTTTTACCTTCAACCAAGATAAGAATTATGGGGAAAATGTTTGATCCTTGGCAAGTGATCAAACGCCCTGTAGAAATAACAACAGCACTGGTCAAACCTTAGGGGTAGTGACTGAGTTCCTCCAGCTGCAGAGTGATTTACAGTTAAGATGTGTGTGTCAATGAGCTGCTTGTGGGAGTGCGATTGTCATTCTGTCCCAGAGCTGTCAGGACTGGCGTGTTGGTGTGTAAGTGTTGCATCACCGAGATGATGACATTTTGGTGTAAAATCTGTCATAACACTCACGACTAGTCCATCATGTTGAATGACTTTGAAACCTGGTGGTGCTGTACAAAACCTGAGGATATGGAATCAAACTGAAAATGCTGAATGGACATGATTCAATGATTTCATTCACTATAGAGTGCTGCAGGAGCGAATCCTAAAACCCGGAAACGAGCCGGCATTTTTACACTTCCGGTTCCCTCGCCTGGAAGTCAATGGGTTTTTGGTTAGATGCCTGAAAGAAGGTCCGTGGTTAATTTTCACGTTTTGTGCTACGACATAAAATATGTCAGTAGATACACCCCACTCGTGGATTTTGAAGCTTTTTTTTTTGAAGTCTTAAAAAAGGCGGTTGCTGACAAGCAGCTAAGTGAGACTACAGAGGTTGTTTTAAATTAAAATTAAACGTCTTCACGCCGAACCCGGAAAGTCATCTACTCACTAGTCCGCCGTTACAGCCTCGTTGTGTTTATACTCTGTATCTATCTGTCTATATATCTATATCTATCTATATTCTCTTAAAAGTGAAGCTCAGTGGTGGTGACGTTCCTTTATAGCTTAACGTTAGCTTTTTACTTCTGGCGATTCCATTTACACTTCAGAAATCATAAAAGTGGTGTTCATTAGTGAAGATGATCTTGCTGAACAAAACGTGTATCATAAACCTTTGTTTACTTTCTGCAATATTCCAAAATCCTATGGAAAAAGCCCATTGGCTTCTTGTCAAGGGAACTTCTGGGTTGGCCTACAAAAATACGTAACCCCTGCAACAACTCTACTCTCAGGTGTCACAAAACATTTTCTTGTTGGGGGGACACGTAGGGACATTTCTGTCATGCACAGTATGTGGTCCAACAGGCCAGCATCACCAAATGAGATGCCGAGAAGTGACGACAAGTTGGCTACCATAGCAGTCTGAGTGTTAGCCAAGCTTACATCTGGGCTGTCTAAGCTTGTGTCTGGAGTCAGTGCAAGACTGCTGGGTTAGGTAAGAGGCTGGGCGCCCTCCAGCTTCTCCTAATCTCAACAGCTGGGTAAACATCAGAAACCTTGGCCTGGCCGTAGAGGCATCATCGGTGTGTAGGTGGAAACGGTGCTGAAACAGGTTCATCGGCACTACTGTCACTGTGAATAATGGTTTATGTCGTTCCACTTGAGAACATAGAGATCCAACAAGGTTGCCTTAATTAAAAGAAATGTTGAAATCAGGCTGAGGAGTGGTGTTTAAGTCAAACCAGCTATTTTGGCCGTTTTTGAATACTTCTGATTTTGCCTTTATATACCACCCTAAAAAATGTTGACCATGCCAATGTTTGGTATCTTTTTCTTCTGCACAACGTCACCTGTATGACCTGACAATTATTCTTTCACTTCGGTTTACTGTATCAGCACATTGGACCCAAAAAACACATACAAATCAAATTTTTTTTTTTTTACTGTCAAAACCCACAAACATGCTCAATGAAGCATTTTGAAGGCTGCAAATGTAAACACGGGTTACAGACATGACATGTGAAAGGCAAAATTGAGGAAATTGAGATCCTGTCAAGCAATATACAACTACTTACCAGGCCGTGATGCAACCAGTCAGGATACTATCAATGGTGTGCTGGGGTTCCCAAACAGCGCACTCCCACTTCCACTTCTCTGCTCAGTTGGCGCCTCCCCCACCTCCCTAAAATGTTCAGTCCGTAGAGCTGACTCAGCAGATTCGGGCATTTTTTTCCCATTTCATCGTGTGACAAAAAAAAAAACGGCGAAGATATTTAATTAAATGCAACGTCTGCCCCCATCCCATCTTGCATACACGTAAACATGATTTTTATATCAAATGTATATCGTCCCATCTCTGTTTTTCCTTGGCCTACCAACATCAGACAAGAAGTAGCTCAAGGTGACGTCTTGAACCCTTGATAACACCGGCGTGAGTGGCGACGGTTCTAGCTTAATGCAGCTTTAACGTAGTCTGCGAGTGATTTAGGATGAGTTTCAAGAGAGATGAAATGAGTTGAGCAACCAGAAAGAGCCGTCAACATACAAAATGTGCAAAACAACGTGAAAAAATAAAACCATTCCAGAATGAATACAGTCATCACTTGCAGAGAAAGAATGAAAAAAAGAATCTAAGTAAGTAATTCAAATACAACATCCAACTTGTTTTCCTTTTCAGCAAGGCCTTATCAAGGTTACCATGCATTTGGCTTTGTAATTTTGTACATTAGTGGAGATACGGGGGGGGCAGACTAAATGATAACGTCCTGCTAGCAGTCACAGAGTTCTTGATGTCTTGTAGTGCATTTAATTTTGGATTTTACATACCTGGGCGGCTGTTAGTTCTTGTAGCCAAGAGCATTGTATATCTAAAAATACAGAGTGCAAAATATGAAATGTTAGGCTACAATGTGTGTGAGAAATGTAGAATAATCTGTACTGTTTGGGGTAAATGAGCAGCACTCCTCTAAAGGCCTATATTTAGCACCGCTTTGTGCCGTATGGATTTGTGCGTATTATCCGTTTGCCATAAGCTTATCATCTCCTCAATCAATTGGCACTCTTCATCATCCAGTATCTGCTTGGCAGCCCGCAGTGCATCGTGGCAGGGACTATGCAGAGGCTATGTTAACAACAACAAGACTCAGGCATCCAGGCTTTTCCACACACAAAAAAAAAAAAGCCGACATGTTCCAAAGGCTGAAAGTGCCTCTAGGTTTTGCCAGGTATGTTTTCCTACTGTTTCACACAGTCGGTTAAGCCAAATTTACTGGCAGATAGTTGTCTTGTGCCCCTGCATGCCAGGGATTACGATGCCACGCAGAGCTGGTGTGGTATTCTAGGAAGGTTTCACATGTATTTAGATGTGAATATTCAATCAGTTGAAATTGAAATTCTTTATTTTGTCAGTGTTTCTCTCTCTTTTACTTAAAGTGTGTAGAACGTATTGTGTTGTATCAAATTGATGAATAAGAAGGCGTTTGTTTCTCTTTTTGGAGACGCTTCTGAAGCAGCATTTGGACCGTCATACAACACCCGGGCTGATTCAATTCTTAACATTTAAAGGTACTATAGAAATATAGTGGGAAGGAAACAAACGTAGTATTGACATCTGTGTGTGTGTGTGTGTGTGTGTGTGTGTGTGTGTGTGTGTGTGTTGGCCCTGTGACAAGTGTTTGCCCAGTGCTTGCTTTGCCAACTCTGTGGTAATGGTCAGTGGTGGAGTGAAACTAAGTACACAGGCACTGTACTTAAGTACAACTTTGAGGTACTTTACTTGAGTCTTTTCTTTTCATGCCACCTTGTACTTCTACTACCCGACATCTAAAATATTGTACTTTGTACTTTGACAGCTTTAGTTAGTAGTTACTTGACAAATTAAGATTTTTGCACACAAGTAAGTACAGCCGAAATGAAGAGTTGATTGACAGGAAATTCATTGGCAGCTACTTTGATAATCGTTTGGTCTTTTTTTTTTCGTGCAGAAACATTTGATGGTTCCAGCTTCACAAAATGTGCTTTTCCTCTTTGAATTGATTAATTTAATCATTTTGATTTATTTATAATCATTTTGGGGATTGGACTGTTGGTTGGACAAACTATGAAGGTGTCACTTTGGGCTCTGGGTAACAACAATCAATTGATTAATGGGGGGGGGGGGGGGTCAGCAGATTAATCCAGAATGAAAATAATCATTAGTTGATACAAAAATGGTTGGAAATGAGCTCCGCCTCAACCAACTACAACAGTAAGACAGTAACATTTTGCTGCTTTTAATACATTTTCCTGATTATACTCACATACTTTTACTGAAGTAACATTTTCAATGCAGGAGTTTTACTTGTAATAGAGTATTTGCAGTGTGGTATTTAGTACCTTTACTGCAGTAAAGGATCTGAACAAATGCACTTTTGTAGCGCCTTTCTACCTTAACAGACAAAGTGTTTTACAATTTGCCTACACACACACACACACACACACACACACACAAAACTTGGGCCTCAGTGTCTTGCTCAAGGTGGCAGAATATTTTTTTTTAATTAAGTAAGTAGTCGCAATAGAATTATTTTATGAGATTATGACAACTCCAGCAACTTGAAAGAAACACCGTGAATGAAGAGAAGTGTAAGACTGAGTGATATTTAAGATAACACTTTTTTTTTTATCATTTAAGAAAATAATTAAATAACTCACTTATAATTGACTTATCAATAAGAATCAATGGATTGATTGACAATGGGGGGGGGGGGGGGGGGGGGGGATCCCTGTTAGTTGCAGCCTGGACAGGTGGCAGTAAAGCACAGATGTGCAGAGACTTGAATGACAAATGACTAATGCTAAGTAATGGATGTCAACTGAGGATTAAATTGCTGTTTCTAAATGGGGAGCAGGGCACTTATGCATTGATGCGTTTAAAGGCATCTAAGCCCTCCTACTCTGTTTGAATTCTCATAGGCTGAACAGCTGTAGTTGTTGTTATCTTATTGACTGGGTGGCATTCATCTTTTTTTCTTTCTTTTTTTTAATAGTCGAGATGTAAAATATTTAAAAAATGTAAGTTTAGATTAAAAAAAATGTCCAATAACCCCAGTCCAATAACTAAGTTTTACATGCTGGTGAAATATTCCACATACTAACTGTAACTAAGGAACAATATCAATAGTCTAATAATCAATAATGAAACCAATAGTCTTCTAAAATGGGCAGGCTTCGCCGAGGATACCTCTCCTGCTCGTGCAACTGTTGTTTGAAGCAACAAATCTAACCGGCTGCAGTCAGGACGGGCAGAGGGAGGTGACAGGTAGTGTCTGAAACACGAGCCTCGCCAAATTAACGCCCAGCCTCCGCGCTTTCTGTGACCCCCCCCCCCCCCCCCCCCCCCCCTTTTTTTAAATTTTTGTCGACTTTGTTTGGTTATGTAAAGAGATTAAATCAGCGGGTGAAGGTGGAGATGTTTGGAGCGGACGGTCTGGTGAACTGGAATTAGAGGCTTGCCTTGTGTTAGACGGTCCCATCATGTGGCTGGCGGCAGAAGGCTGAAGGGGCTGGGAAGCCGACCACCGACCGACCGACCGTACGTCCTACCGGAGAAGCGGGCTCCATGTCAACATGCCAACCTTTTCAGTCATGTATAAAGGAGCCGTCATCATTAGCAGGTAAAACAAACCGGGAGACGTCGGCAAAGGCGCGTTTGCGGTCGACACAGCGGCGGACGCTGCTGCTGCTGCTGTGCCTACTTTTTAGTGAAGTGTTGAGTGTGTGTGTGTGTGTGTTGTAGTGACGGCGATGGAGGAACGTTTAGGGCTTGTGTTTGGAAAGAACAGGTGAAACATAGAGGTAACATAGACTGCATGTGGAAACACATACCGTTTCATTGGAGTGGGGCTCGTGCGGCGCTCGCGCGCTACACAGTTTACTCCGCCATTCGGTAAAACCTGTAAACATGTGGCGCTGCATTTACTGGCGTTTGAAAATTGAGGTGCTTAGTGTCGAGCTGTATTCCCAGTTGGCGTTAAGGGGGGGGGGGCACATTCTGTATCAACACGTAGGTAGAACCACCAGGTTTGCGCTCGTGAGCGTGTGTTCTTTCTGCTGTTTATTTTGGTAACCCGCAGAAGAGGATAGACCGCTCCATCTGTCGTCTGTGCCGCTCGCGCGCCTGCCTCGCGCGCAACGAGAGGCGGTTGTATTTGTATTTCTTTCTGTGGCTTAAAATGTAGTCTGCGCTGCATTCACAATGCTGTAGTGATGCACTTTTACAAGATGAAGGGTTGTCATGTTGAAAAGACGGATGAACTCCACATGAGTCCGTATCAGGAGTCGGGGTAACAGCGTGACCTAATGCAGCTGCAGGCTAAATGAGCCACTGGGACTGTCCCCTAACCTCTGGCCTGCTGGTATGTCAATCATCTGCTAGCAGGTGGCATTGGTCAGTCTTGATGGTCAACCTATAGCGTTTGATTTCAGATAATGGAATGAGCCTTTTAGATATTTAATTCCCTATTGCCAGCAAGCTGTCTATATCAGCACAAAATACTTATAGATAAATAAGATCTTAACACTACATAAATATCAGGGCTGCAATTCAAGATTATTTTCATTCTCAATTCACCACGCTGTTTATGTTCTTGATTAATCATTTGGTCTATGAAATATTAGAAGACAGTGAAAAACGTTACATTTCCAGGAGTCATGGTGATCATCAAATGTCTACTACTTTTGTCTGACCATCTAAAAGCTCTCTCTATATATAATGTAAATCAAGGAGAAGCTGCTAATTCTCACATTTGAGAAGCTGGGACCATCAAATATTTGGCAATTTTGCTCGAAAATGGACTTAAAATGTATTTATGTTGTGTGAAAATGTTCTGGAGGCAAGTTGACACACCGTGGAAACAAAATTCCCCTTTGGGGACAGAGAAATCTATCTATGGATGATCAAAAAAGTTGCCAATAATTGCCATTCTTTTTTCCACCTCCTAATAATTATGCTAATGTTGAGCCAACAAGCTGCCTGGGAACCATGATTTGAGCTTATGGTGGTATGATTATGTAACGGTCAACATTTCCCATTGAATTATATATATATATAAAAAAACCTGATAGTAATCTTTTCCATTGTGGTTTTGTAGAATACATTATGTTCCCTAATGGGAGGCATTTGGAATCTTGAGCCCAGGACAATGTTCTTATGTCATGATAACCCACTGGAACTTAAAGGGGACCTATTGCTGGAAATTAGCATCCAGCTCTATATTTCCATTTTGTGATTCCACTAGAGTAGCTTTGCTTTGTGATTCACAGTTCAAAAAAGTCCTGATTCATCTTCTGGCCCTTCATGCAGCCCCTCAGTTCACCCTCTGTCTGAAACAAGCCTATGCCTATCTGACATCAGATAGACATGGTGGTTGAAAAAAACTGAAGCCTGAGCTTTTGGTTTTACATACGTTTACCTCACTGTTTAGCAACTTTGGCAGTATGAATATCCGACATTGTAACATTATATTTATGACAGACCTGACCAGGCCTAGCCAGAAAAGAAAAAGAATTATGGAGGAAATCTTGGCTCATCTTTGTGTTTACAACTCTGGTGCCAAAATCATCCTGATTAAACAGAATGAATATAGCGGAGGACTAGAACCACTGGATGAGGGGTCTAGAGCCTGACATCTGGCAAAAGCAAATCTTTTTTTTTTTTTGTGGTGTATAATGGTGTAGTGTATTTTAGCCTTGAGAAGGTTATAAATTAAAAATAGGTGTTTGAACACAAGGAAGTTTCAACTCTGCCGTGGCAGTGTAGCGCAGTGTTTGGATGAGGATCACTTTTTAATCTCATGCTCTACCTCACGAGGATGCACATTCATGTCACCAGCACAGCAGTGATGTGATATATGCAGTATATTTCTGCTGATTGGCTGCAGTTGTGGCTTATTATAGAAATATATAATATAAAAGGAGATCAAGATGATGTAAACCATGCAGTTTAACATTTTTTCCCAAATTTATTTTATCTGGTGGCAAGGGCATATAACCTGTTTTTAGCCCTTGTAATGTATATGATTTAAAAAATGTAAACAAAATTACAATTTTGAGCATGAAAAGTTCATTCTTAACCTTGCAAACGGTAACAAAGGTCCACTTGCCAGCTGTTATCTGGAGCTTTCATCTGCATCTCACACTCATTCATCAGCGGGGTTTCGATATGCAGATGGAGTTTGCTCTGTTGTCATGGAGATGGCTCCGTTGTGATCGCGTAACCAAAGGTTGAAACCACCCGACCACCTGTCATGAAGTGACTGAAGTTCTATGCTTCTGGTCACTGATGAAGACCGTGAGATGTGGCTGAAAGCTGCGGTACAAATGCTAGTTGGAGGACATTGAGTTAACAGTTAACAATTCATTTGAAGTGTGTCCACAGTTGGCCTCATTGTTTCACTGACATCGTTGGGAGTCAGGTTGCTGCTGATGAACCCTCTGCAGCTGAAATATTGATAATCCTCCTTGTCGTTCGGGTGGCAACCAGACAGGGAACTGCAAGTTCCATTTCTGAGAAGACACCGTTCCATTTCTGAAGCGACGGATACAAGTGCGCGCCGGTTCATCTCTAGTATTTTACACACACCTTTTGTAGTGAGCTGTCTGAGCAAAATAGATGTTCTTCAATTGCTGCTTGAGCCAGTGTTAGATGGATTAGGAATAAGGGGAAAATTGGGCAACGCCAAGAGTGGGCAGTTCTTGTGCAGCACCATTACGTAAGACTACGGTCATTTCTGCCAACCTCATCAAGAAGAGATTACCCTCGGTATAGTGTGTGGGCACTGACCAAGATGCTTTTTTAGTGACTTAACTTTGTTGTTTTATTCCAGCTTACTCAACTGTTGCTGATTCCCTGTGGTATATATATATATAAGCCAAAAGGGTCACCTCTGACAGAATTCATGTCTGCATGTCAAAGTCATCATATCAGACTATCAATGTTTAGTTCAAATCTAGATATCTTAGAATATCTTTAGACTGCCCCTTAAAATGAACTAGTTATTTAGAGCTGTGGAAAATACTGTATGCAGTGCAACATAGCTGTGTAAAGAATGTAAAAGTACATACCAATAAATCAGTTTGAATGATTAAATTTAAATGAACTATAAGACAATAAAAGCACAGTAAATGACATCACATTGATGGTAATTTATTCAAAGTCAACCTTCAGTCATTTTGTTCTCTTGCATGCACCCAGTAGCATCAGCCTGAAGACTAAAGCTCAGACTCTTTGTTGTGCAGAGGATGTTAGGACCCCATTAGTCTGACTCACCGGATGTAGGCTGCTGAAAAAAGTCTGGCGACTATATCAGTCGCCGTTCTCCACTAACTCCACTAGCTGTTTTCAAAGTCCCCGTTGCTACATGAAGCAACAGCCTCCGAGCTAGCGGCCCACACGCTGAAAATGGCAAGTTTTAACGGGTCCAGTGAGCTCCTCCAGAACTAAAGTATAGGTGGGCCTCTAGGACACCGATTTTAACAGTAAAAGTTGTAAAATCACACAGTCTACATAAGTCGTTTACTATTTCATATGGCGTTTTCTTTAGCGGCGAGTACAAATAAGAGGTTTTGTCTGTAGTTAATGCTACACTGATTTCATATTTTAGATTGACGATAGATCAACAGGCTCTGTTGTTCCCCACAGCTCTACCGAGCTTTTTAGCCTCTTTTAGCTCATTGTTTTGGTGTTGCGTCCTGCGAACATCTCGCGTCATCATCACTGTCATCCCCATCATCACCCATCAGCTGTTTCCAGTGAAAGAGCTCTGATAAAGCCACTTCCCCCCAGGTGGAGTTCTACTGCATATGTTTTAAAAGTAGTATAAAGCCTTCAGTGTCTCCAGAGGGAGCTGTGTGAAGACTGATAAATGTCCTCGAGTGACGTCACTTGAGTCAGTGTCAGTTAGGGCTGAAGACTACAAGTTTGAAACAGAAAACAGATCTGTTGGTGTTGGAGTTTGTTGCCCGACTCCTCATCTCTGCTTGAGGCTAGAGGCTAGCATACTACTAGCATAGCACACCTGAATCTCCAAACCATCCTGTCGGATGTTGACTTGCACTGTGGGTAATGTAGGCGGCATAGAATTTTAAAAAACAAACAAAAAAAGAGACAATTTTGATCTCTTGTTTTAAACTGCCCAGTGTGGATCTGATGTGGTGTTACAGGAGTGCAATAGTACATCTGTTGGGAACTCTCGTAAGGCATGATTCAGTGTAGGCAAAGGTTAGGACTTTGTATGCCCGTCCATCCATGCTGGTGATAGATGTAAACATTTAATGCTGTATGTACAAACGGCCTACGCCTTTTATTTTTTTATGAGAGGACAGAATCTTTAGATTTTTGTGCAGAATTAGAAAACTGCCCTCCAGCTTATTGCTGCCAGTTTTACTTGCAGGAAGATAGTCGCCGTTTTCTTCTTCTTCTTCTTTTCATCCTGAATACTTGTATTGAGGTCGGTGGCGTGGCGTGGCGTGGTGTGACTTTTCCACCAGGTGGGACCTACTAAATCTTGAAAGGCTGTCCGCCGTACTGTCACATAGTAAAAAACTATGCTGAGAGTCCTGATATCCCTCAAACAGGAACACAGATATTATATTTGATGTTTGTGAAACATGACACGTTCTATACCAGGGGTATTCAACTAAAATTGGAAGAGGTCCAGTCAGAGAAAATGTCCTCAAGCAAAGGTCCGGAACATCATAACGTCTGACTTGCGTTGTGATTTAGTGTGATGTGATGTGTCAACGTCTGCATGTAATCAACAACTGACTGTCAAATCAAATGTTAAACTGTACAATTCAAAACCATTTTGACAGTATTTATTGTCACTTAACATTGAACTATACAGATATATAATACTGTAGATGTGTATAATGTTCTTCTCGTATGTCGGCGTGAGATCTGTCAAAATAGCGTCCATCAACGCTGCAGTGCGCTTTATTTTGTCACTTTTTGCAATGCGAACACACCACAGACTCAAAAGCGTGTTAGATTGAGCTGTTTACGCCTCACAAAAAGAAATATGTGGCTTTTTGGAATTTCAGGGGTTTACAGGCTCCACCTCCTGGACTGAATTTTTTATGATATAAAATATATGACTATTTATTATAAATAATAAACACCATATCTTTCATATGAATAATGTCAGCATATTCTTTGTATATATAATGATTAAGTGTATGGTTGCAAAATTCTGGGAATATTCATGGGAAATCACGGGAATAAAATGGAAATATTATTAGCTCAGCCTGTGTTTACCATGTCATATGCAGCTAGAAACCCACTTGTTTTCCCTATATCATAAGCAGATGTAATTGTAGACCGTTCTGGTGGAAATCAACAATTTAGTTGAGTTGAACATTCCCTATGATCCCCCTTCAAAAAAAAAAGACTAAAAATACGTTTGTGATGTACTTATTGTCTCTCTCTCTCTTTTCTCTATCTCTACCAGGACACTAATGGGTCCATACGGAGTAGACCGAGCTGTTCATTCCATGGAGTTTACAGACTGTGAGAATGGCCTGGGTGAGTTGTGTTTTTTCTTTTTTTTTTTCTCTCTCTTCAGTGACCATGGATAGAAAGCTATACTTCCGTCCCAGCAGAGGAAACCAACACTGATGCAGGAGCGACATGTAAAACACTGAGCCCACCATCTTGAATCTTGTCACATTAACTGAGCAGATTGAATTACAAAATACTGTTGGTACGCCATCCTCACACTAAACTAATCTGTGGTGGTTTCCGAGTACGAGCACCTTGTCCTACCGAGGACAAGGTGCTTGCCAGCTGCGCTTCGTCCACCCGACGTTGTTGGCCCGGTGGAGCCGTGAATGTTATACATTTTTTTTCAGACGGCCAAATACTTCATGGAGGTGATGGCGATGAGGAAGAGAGGTTTTTTGGCTTCTACCTTGCCTCCTTGACATTATCCATAAATGTCTCAAAGGAAGTATGTGTGTTGCTGACTCTTTGGCTAGCTAGCTAAGGTTGCTAGGTAACGTTAGCTTGTGATGGTTGGAAGCGTGTGGAAGGAGGATAAAGAACATTGATCTCAGACCTGTTGCTTTCCTATAGTGCGTTCACGTTTTAACAAACAGATTTCACTGGTGAGCTTTTTTATCTATGTTTCTTATTGGGGGGGGTGGGGGGTGGGGGGCACTGAAGCACTTTGCTATACTTCTTAGCAAACAATTTCCTATTTACACCTTCAGCAGACGCAGAGCAACATTAGCATTCATGTGGAGTTGTATTTGTGTGTCACCTGATGGAAGTCCAGTATTCCCTCTCTGTTGGCTCTGTTTTTGGTCTCCACCACCTCCTGAGGGAAATATCTGGCTCTTTAGCTGCCAAACGCTCCACTGTGTTCATCATCTAGTCTCTAACTGCGTCTGTCTTGCGGGTTGATGCTGAGCAGGTCGTGGACAGTGGCTTTATCAGAGCTTTTTCACTGGAAACAGCTGCTGCTGCTGGAAGCCAGGTTGACGAGAGCTGTGAGACTGAACCAAAACAATACAGTTAAGGGGCAGAAAACATTTGTGATTCATTACTACGAGTGACACCTTTCACATTACACATAGCCATGTGATCCTTTGTTCATGCATAAATATGCTTTAGTGCGGCTTTAACTCTAACTGAAGACCTCATCCTGTCCAGATCCATTAGAATGATTAAAATGATGATTAAAAACTTTGATTCTGGAGGCCAGAGGCACATGACTGAGGTCCTGGATCGTTGTCGAGTCGTTGGTATTGCAGCTGTACCTATTCGCAGCAGCATAGTTTGTTCGTTTGTAAGTTTGTTATAGCACTTGTTGGGGATGAGGGGGGTGGCGTGAAAAAAAGTGATGCCACACCCCCGGCATATCCTTTATAGGTGAAAGTCTACTATTTTAATCATCACAAGCAAAACAGTACATTTATTTATATATAGCTCAAACTAACAATATAATGTACAGTATACAGCCCTACTCAATCATCCTGCACTATCTGCCGATGGAGCCTGATTTTGCATAGCTGAAATCATATAAATCCTACTTTTTTTAAAAGGGCTTTTCTCTGCAGAGTAGGTATCCTTGTGTGTTTGCCTGGGAGGGGAAGTAGGTCACGTAGCAAAGCCCTAACCCACTTAACTCAGCTGGGTTAAGAATGCAGGGAGCTGCTGTTGTTTTTATCCGTACTTCACTTCACATGCCATCCACGCTTGGGGCTTGTTGCCTACGCAAAATACAAACAGACCGGGTGCATGAATACAGTTACAGTCAAACTGAAAAGTATCCTGCTGTACATAAGTGGAAGTTCATAGGCATACAAATTTAAAGGCTACTCAAAACTCAACTGTAGCTCACTGTATCCAGAGTAATGTTTAAAACAAGTGATGCACATGAGCTGTGTTATTTCAGGGATGGGCCATTTCTTTTGCCCGTGATCATGATTTAACCAGATATATATTTTTTTGAATCCCTACGTAATGCAGATGTCTCCTACGCACTTTATTATGCTGAATCTACATTCAAATAAGCATTTGAATTATAATTCTATTAGAATTGCTCCCGATGGTTGGACCAATGCCTTCCATGACCACTGGGCATCAGGGTGTGAATGTGAGGCACGTTGTAAAGGACTTCGGGTAAAAGTCCATTTACCATGAATGGCACTCGCGAGAGACAAATTGAACAATGAATGGTGAAAATTGAAAGCTCTTGATATATCTGACTTGACGCTTTGTCTGATAAGTCCAAGGTAATTCAACCCACATTGAATGGATATAGTGTTATATCATCAGTGCAGTATGTTTTAACTCTCACATGACCAGCTCTGTAGTGAAACGTCCACCTTGAATTGGCTGAGTAATAGATGCAATATGGGGCTGAATGGGGCTTCATAAGACTTTAAAGAATGGAGTTTTGACTGTATGCCAGTGCTGAATTATAAACACAACGGGCCTCATTCACAAACAGTGCGTGCAAATCTGTGCTTAAACAGTCCGCACAAATGTTTTACGCACAAATTCGGGATTCATCAATATTTCCTCACCTGAATTTGTTCGTACTCTGCGAACAAATTTAGAACTGCCTAATTATTTTTATTATTATTATTATTTTTTTTACGATGATCACTCCCGAGGAAACACTAAGGAAAAGTGTGCCTTTTCTGGCTTCCACCGCAGACACTTATTGTTTCAGCTTCTTCAGACGTGAAATTCGTTTTGCTTTTTGGCTTTAGGGGCCGTGCTTCACCGCTTTCTCCATGAAACACCTCTGGGCAAACGTATTTCCTTATTATAGAGAAATGGGGGCGTGGCAGTATGCTGATTGCGAATAGCGGGCACGTGCCGTCAATTTAGAATTATTCTGATTCACATCTGCGTGGTGGTAAGAACAAATGCAGACCGCTGCGCATGCATTCCATCAATCCAACGGGTTATTTTGTGTGCAAAGTGAGAACATTTCTGCGCACATATCGGTGAATGGGGCCCACTGGGATCCATCCACTCAAATGAACTCGCAAACGTGCGATGCAATACTTAATCGTCATTATGGAAAATATCAGCGGCGTTTAGCTGAGATATAAATGCCATGGATGTCAGTGTCTCATTAAGTATGACTGTCATCAATAAGTCATTAGCAAATAGCTGCGCACAATGTGAACGTTTTTTAGTTCATTAAAATGACACACCAAAATTATGAATACTATATGCAGCACAACCGGTGAGTTTGAACAGTGGAGCAAATGACACCTGCATCCACCACATGAAGTCCTGATGTATGACGATAAAGATTGAATGTGGTCCACTGAAGGTAGCAGTTACAGGCATAGCGTGTGAGGAGAGAGGTAAAGGACAGGCTGAAAGTGTGTGTGTGTGTGGACCCACTGTACTTAAAGCAGCATACAGGTGAGAAGCAAAGCAGCTTATAGTCGTCCAGTTTGAGCATGTGCAAAGTGCACACGCTGTTCTAATACATAAAGCCTAAAAGACCCCCCCCCCCCTTACTGTACATCTGACACCTCCAGCAGCAGGGGGGAGTGTCTGTTGTGCACACTGTAGCAAAGCACATGCTAATCTCTGTGTTAAGCTGAAACGTTGTAGCAGAGTCGGCCCTCGTCCTGAAAGGCAACTTCCAGTTCAATAAACATGTTATTCTTTAACGTTCTTCCGTCATCTGGGCTGTTGTAAACCATTTTTTAGAAGCAACTGTGCCTTTTCGTCGACATTTTAAGGTCTTTTCAAGTGTTGGAACATTTAATCCTTGGGAAAGCAAAACATGCCCTTGACGCATCATGAGCAGGAAATAATGATATGGAAAACAAAATGTGAAGCAGAACAGGAGGGAGAGAGAGAGAGAGAGAGAGAGAGAGAGAGAGAGAGAGGCATGTCTGTTATATATTCGCTCCAGCTGCTTTTTGCATGAGAATGATGTTCTTCTTATCAGATGATAGTCGGGCGAGGAGAGCGCTTTGAGGCTGAGCGAAAGAACAAGAGGCTGTTTTCCTCAGAGAAGAGTAAGAAAGGGAACTTTTACAACCCCGGTCCTCCAACAGGCGATAATTAACATGCGCCACTCCGCTGCAGACCCAATTAGTGTCACCATTTTGTCTCTGTGGTTAACAGGCCAACGGCAGCCTTAAGCTGAAGAAGCCCTGATCTAATGGTTGAATATGGGAGACTTTAACGTGCTTAGGCTTCAGTCACTTCAAGTACAGTTATGGAACACGAGGGAATCTGAAGGACTGTCGGAAATGAACGAGTATGTTCTGTTCAGCTGGGTTTATACTCGGTCCCACCATGTAGATTCTTTCATTTACTCATTTGCTTTGCTGTTGGTTTAAACTGTTCAGTTCTGTGCAAGTACTGTTTATAAAGGTTAAGAGCTCAGTTGTTGTGTGTCACTGAAAGGAGCAGACAAGCTTGTAGGAAAATGCACGTCGGCCACAAAGACCTTTGCATGCCACTGTAGCTACACTGTAACCCCTTAAACGTGCAGTACGTCATTTCTGCCACTAGGGCTGTCTCAGCCAATACAATAACAAAAGAGGTAGTTTGGTGACATTGTGAAGTAGCGTGGGTTCATGGGAGTTGTAGTCTTCATTGTTAAAACAACCATTGTTGCAGATGAAAATCTTAATGAGGCGGAAGTCGTTGGTGAGTTTTATTCATGTTGTAATGTTAGCGTAACGTTAATATGCTAACTTTTAGGTGAGTGGGCCACCTGCAGCTACTGTAGCTGACGTTATGTGGCGAATTTAAATGTCGGGTAGCCCAGCGTTGTTATCCTTGGTCGTGTTATCTGGTGTGTTCCCGCGTTTCTCCAGAAGTTGTAGCAACTCAGGGGGTAAAGGGGATATGACGCTATTGACAGGCGACCAAATGAAACGCACTGTTGCCTTGCATATAATGTCTTTTTTGAACATTGTTGGAAACATTTGGGATAATACAAGTACACAACTCAACAAAATATATAACATAGGTCTAGTCGTTTTAATGTGGAAATGTCACACATTATGCCTTTAAAGCACAACTATTAATCTCCCTTAAATGTGTACTGTACGGGTTTATCATGTAGAGAAAAAAAACGAAATACATATTGAATCTTGGATTTGTCATGCATGTCCATTTCTAACATCTAAGAAGCCAGCAAGCAAATAAATAGCTGAATTCTTGAACACCATTTGTATAAATCTGCCTTGAATTAACACATTTGCGCCCCCCCTCGAAATCAAAAGAATGACTTGCTGTATATGACCCCGCCATTCCTCTTCCCAGCTGTGCGCCAGTAAAACGGCAGCTGCCGATGAACAACCTTCTTCCCACTCCCTTGAGACAACACTATTTAAAGTTATTATTATTCATTTATGCACCGTAATTAGCATTTGTTCCATTTTGGAGTTTGCCAGCTTTTTACTGTGGAAACTGAAATAAGGATACGGACATTCAGTAATGGTAGTGGTGACTGGGTGAAAGTGAAGAAAGCACTTGCTTGTCCTGAGGACTTTATTCAGTACTCTGTACTGTCAGAGGCAGGGAACCTCTATAGTGTGATATTAGTGAAAAGGCACCTGGATAGTAAGTTGACCATTGTATTTTTCCTGGTGTGTGGCCGAGAGCAAGAAGAAATTTGGTACGAAATGAAATCTTGAAACTGAAAATCTTCTGCTCCTCTCGACAGGAATTAAAGTGATTGGCGGAGTGAAGGAGCTAACCGGAGAGGAGTTTGGAGTCTACGTCAAACGGATTTTACCAGGTGGCCTTGCTTCAAGTGATGGTAAGTACCGTGCCCTCTGAGGGTACGCACTCTTGTCACGATGTCCCAGGCTTTCTTTTATTACTTCAAATGTAACTATAATCCAAAGAAGTTGGAGGTGCAAAAAAAAGAACAATGGAGACACTCCATAACTACCCATACCCGGCGGCATGGTGTCGCACGGGAGGTAGAGCGGGTTGGGGGTTCGATCCCCGGCTCCCCCCATAATGTCGAAGTGTCCTTGAGCAAGACCCTGAACCCTAACTTGCTCCCGATGGAGACCAGCACCTTGCATGGCATCTTTAAAGCGCTTTGGGAACCCTTAAGTGGAGACAATTCACCGTTAACCCCCTCCAATCCAACTCACACTTCTGGTCAAAGGGGGTGAGTTCGGTCGAACGAAGATGCCTCGGCTCTATCTAAAATGAGGTCCTTATAATGCTGTGTCTGTCTGATTCTGATGATCGAGGCCCTTCATAATGCTGCTGCACAATTGTTACAATTACATTCCAGGTTTTCGGCTATCACGCCTTGATGAAGACACGGTAGTCATCCTTAAATCCCTAGGTAAAGCTTGAGACTCTTTCGGCTAATTCACTGAGTGCATCAGACTGTCAATCTTGTTTTAAAAAAAAAAAAAAAAGACTAGACACCAATGCTGTGTCATCTGCGTGTTTAAATAAATATGATTTGGCTGAGAGGATTGGTTTTGTGTACAAACGTTAAGTGTATAAAACACATGAAGCAGCTTTGCAGTGCTCCTGTGCTAATGATGCTATTATTTCTAGCTTATCACATGAAGCTTAAAGTGTGTGTGTGATGTCAGCGAGGAGGTTTTTTTGGGGGGTTTATTGTCCTCCTTGTCAATTACTGGCACCAGAAAATCCATATTTACAAGGCAATTACAATTGACGATTGGTCTGCATATAACTACATGCGATTGTCCTTATAGCACCCAGCACATATGTGGTTGAAGTCTCCCGTCCCTGTATGGACTCAACTGAGGCGTTTACTTGTGCTAATTTGCAGATCAGATGAAGTGTGTGATTCATGAATGGATTTTTGTAGGTAACAGCTTTTGGGATTCTGTGTAGGTTTCCTGAAACGCCTGTCTTGAGGGTGTACGGAGAGCTTAAGTGCTGACTGCTTGAAGAAGCAATTTGTGCAGGAGTCCTACTGGGATGCTTCTGGTGGTTGAGTTAGCAGTGTCCGTTTTGGACAGAGCAAGTTGTTGTTTGGTTTAAACGGTAGACTGTATATAAAGATGGCCGAGGCATCTACAAAAATGAAGCTAAACTCTCCCGGATATAGCCGCTGCCATCTTGCGCTCATTTGGAGCCAGAGTCTGCGCAGTGGTGATCGGGGGGTGGAGCCGCAGTATCAGGCTCCCACCCATACACCCACCCGACCCAATCGCGAGCACACCACACCAGTTAATCAGTTAACAGCTGTCCATCTTTATCACAGTCTATGGTTTAAACGTATGTTGACATCTGCCGATCACCGTCACTGGCTGCACAAGATTTTTGGTAAAACTTTTAAACCTCTTTGATTATTTCTGCAAACAGACACAAATAGGCTAATGTAAAGGCCTTACTTAATAAGTTGTAATGTTTAAAAAAAAATATTATTATATTATTTATTTATTTACAGGGACAATGCACATTGATCAGCATCACTGTAAACGTGCCAGTGTTAGCCGAAAGGCTAACTGGCTGCTTCAGCCGTATCACTGGACTGGAGCTGCTGTGAAACTTTAATAGTTATTAAAACATGAAGGAGGCCACTGTGTGAAACAGAAAGGAAAAACCATGTGAAAATTAACAGGTTGTTGCAGGTTGTAACTGTACAATGAACGCATCTTTCGAATTTGAAATTGAACGGGACTCAAATGTTCAGCAAAGTACACTCCCCTATATGAACAGCTTGAGAATGACTTGAATTGTAGTGAACGTTAGACACAGTGGACATCGTGTCAGACTGATATGACCTCTGAAGTATTTTTGGAGCTTTTCTCTTGTGAGTATGAAAACTAATAAAATAAAATGCACCACAACATTCTCATGGCCTATGTTCTCTATGCCATAAATGGTGGATATAGTGCACAGATTTGAGGGTGCTGTTGTTGTTGTTGTTTTGTGAGATTCTTTAGATGCATTTAGAGTCTATTCAGTATGCAAGAGAATTGAAATGTACTACTTTTTTTAAATTACCGATGACTACACCTGAACCTGAACCCACACTGGGGTTAACATTTTTAACACTCACCCACAAAAAGTTAGCTGACTGTCTGTCATGTCAGTTGAGGACGTATGTTGATTTAAGAGTCAGTATTTCTGTAAGTTTACTTACGACCACCTATATACTGAAGGTGTGAAGATCTCTTTCCACGCTCGTCGCCATTTTTGCTCCAATTTCTCTGTTGCCACGTGTCTGCCTCTGGCACAGGGACATGACATCCACGTACCTAACGCCGGCCTTACACCAAATGACTTTTCAAACAGTTTCACTGTCACAGACAAATTTCCCGTCACCTCGATCGTTTGATGTAAGGGGGTCTTACAAGTCTGTCTTAAGTCAGTCTTTTTTTCTCATTTTGATGTTCTGTTAAAATCGAACTTCTTTAATGTTGTCGGAGGTTTTTAGCCTCGGCTCATGCAAACAGTGAACTTGATTGACGTGAACAGGAAGCAGAAAACCGGGTAGTTACTTTGGTAAAAGCCAAAAAAAACCTCAAACACTGTCACACACGCGATAGATAGTGAATTAACAGTGTTATGTGTTGGTGTTAATTCGGCGTGTGTTTGATCCACCAACCAACACTTCCGGTGTTCTCCCACTAAAGTCGTGCAGCTAACCAACGGAGGCTGGTGGCGAGTTGAGGTGACAAAATTAAAATTGTAAAGTTTGGTCGGAAATACGGTTTATCTTTATGGATTATATTGATGCCGAATTGACAAGAAGACTGTCGAAATACAAAGCCCTTTATCTTGTATTGTGTTTTTATGGAGACTTAAGGAATTTGTCGGACAACATTTTATCTGTCACTTTATTGTGAAAGCAGCTTTATTGGCCATAATCATAGACTGTATACAGTCTATGGTCTGCTACTACAACCAATGTATATGTGTATATATATATATATATACACATATACATGTGGGAATCTAGTTGTAGTCTAGTTGTAGTAAATAGTGACACCCCCCCCCCCCCCCCCCCCCCCCCCAAGATCCTCAGTCTTTGCAGTCTTTGCAAAATCGTATAGTCTCTGACTAAAACTCTTTAGATGTGAGAGGGTGTCAGACTGTCAAATCTTCTTGGGGAAAAAAAGTAGCTACGTTAAATGAATCGTCATTTTTCCAGCACTCTGCTCATGCCTCAGCCTGGTGATGACACTTTGTCCTCCTGCCGTCCCCTCAGCTGTGCCGTAGACAGGACAGCTGGTCCCGAGGACAGAGAGACACTGAAACAGAGGTCAGAGTTGATGCGGACTGACGGGATAGATACTTAGGTATTGCATATGCGTCGTCTGACATTTCACTTCTGATGGGAATTTGGGCTTAGTCCCGCCTACAAAGCTCCAACTGGCTCGATGTTGGGTTTTTTTTTTTTCCCAACCCAGGGAATCGGCCATCACTTAGCACCACACAAGACATTGTGACGTAGAAACCAGGCTATTATACAGTACCACGTGTATACAGTAGTTGAAACTTTTTTTTTTTTAATCACGTGAGAAGGCACCATCAGGCACGTGGCACACATAATCACTGATCCATATCACATTCTACCTACAGTGGTGGATCTTATTTTGTTCTTCTTCTTTTTTTTAACTTCGTATTCTGTGCTCTTTGAAGTCACGCCAGATAAGATCAGCTAAATGTTTAAAAATGCAAATGTAATGTGCAAAGCTGCAGTGAAGAGAAGTCGTAATCACACGGAGGTTTAATCCTCCTCTCCAAAGTCTGACACTGATAGGGAGTGAGACAGGAGGCAGAAGAATGTAGAGAGTTTCTCAAGGACAAGTGTAGACCAGACTGCAGGAGGGAACTTGGAACTGACTGAGGATCTGACAGTAGCACACAAGGATCTGGTACGTCGTGTTAACCTTTTGTAGGTTTTGGCCTTGCAGCAGATCTTAGAGTTGAATGTATTCATGTGAGGGATTCCCACACTTAGTAATTCCATCCGATGAGGACTCGATGGCATCAGCTTGTGTTCTGTTTGATTAGCAGTGCGGAGACTGGAGACAGTCGTCGCCACAGGAGAACAATAAGGTATCGGAGAGCACTTTGGGAAGCCACGCTGACATTTTGATGAGAGTTTGAAGAGAGAAGTTGGGTGGAGTCCCTGGAAAGGACTGTCTGATTAGGTTGAATGGATGTACAGTGATAGAGACTGGAGCTTACAGAGTATTTAGTTGTCTGTCACAGCAGCACTCTTGGCAGACGGTTTGTAGGAAGCAGCTTCCCTTTGTCATGTCTGCTGCATAGGAGTCGTTGGAAAGACAGTAGCATCACCTGCAAGAATAACCAACGGGGGGGGGGGGCTGGTTCTCTACCAACGACCACGCCACATGCAAGGAAATGCTACATGTGAGACTATTAGCCTTAAAGGGGAAATACCACTGCAAAGCAACATTAAACAAATTTACCACATTGAGGCATACAGTGCATCCGGAAAGTATTCACCGCGCTTCACTTTTTCCACATTTTGTTATGTTGCAGCCTTATACCAAAATGGATTAAATTCATTTTTTTCCTCAAAATTCTACACACAACACCCCATAATGACAACGTGAAAAAAGTTTTTTTGAGATTTTTGCAAATTTATTAAAAATAAAAAACCTGAGAAATCACATGTACATAAGTATTCACAGCCTTTGCTCAATACTTTGTTGATGCACCTTTGGCAGCAATTACAGCCTCAAGTCTTTTTGAATATGATGCCACAAGCTTGGCACACCTATCTTTGGGCAGTTTCACCCATTCCTCTTTGCAGCACCTCTCAAGCTCCATCAGGTTGGATGGGAAGCGTCGGTGCACAGCCATTTTCAGATCTCTCCAGAGATGTTCAATCGGATTCAAGTCTGGGCTCTGGCTGGGCCACTCAAGGACATTCACAGAGTTGTCCTGAAGCCACTCCTTTGATATCTTGGCTGTGTGCTTAGGGTCGTTGTCCTGCTGAAAGATGAACCGTCGCCCCAGTCTGAGGTCAAGAGCGCTCTGGAGCAGGTTTTCATCCAGGATGTCTCTGTACTTTGCTGCATTCATCTTTCCCTCTATCCTGACTAGTCTCCCAGTTCCTGCCGCTGAAAAACATCCCCACAGCATGATGCTGCCACCACCATGCTTCACTGTAGGGATGGTATTGGCCTGGTGATGAGCGGTGCCTGGTTTCCTCCAAACGTGACGCCTGGCATTCACACCAAAGAGTTCAATCTTTGTCTCATCAGACCAGAGAATTTTGTTTCTCATGGTCTGAGAGTCCTTCAGGTGCCTTTTGGCAAACTCCAGGCGGGCTGCTATGTGCCTTTTACTAAGGAGTGGCTTCCGTCTGGCCACTCTACCATACAGGCCTGATTGGTGGATTGCTGCAGAGATGGTTGTCCTTCTGGAAGGTTCTCCTCTCTCCACAGAGGAACTCTGGAGCTCTGACAGAGTGACCATCGGGTTCTTGGTCACCTCCCTGACTAAGGCCCTTCTCCCCCGATTACTCAGTTTAGATGGCCGGCCAGCTCTAGGAAGAGTCCTGGTGGTTCCGAACTTCTTCCACTTACGGATGATGGAGGCCACTGTGCTCATTGGGACCTTCAAAGCAGCAGAAATTTTTCTGTAACCTTCCCCAGATTTGTGCCTCGAGACAATCCTGTCTCGGAGGTCTACAGACAATTCCTTTGACTTCATGCTTGGTTTGTGCTCTGACATGCACTGTCAACTGTGGGACCTTATATAGACAGGTGTGTGCCTTTCCAAATCATGTCCAATCAACTGAATTTACCACAGGTGGACTCCAATTAAGCTGCAGAAACATCTCAAGGATGATCAGTGGAAACAGGATGCACCTGAGCTCAATTTTGAGCTTCATGGCAAAGGCTGTGAATACTTATGTACATGTGATTTCTTAGTTTTTTATTTTTAATAAATTTGCAAAAATTTCAAAAAAACTTTTTTCACATTGTCATTATGGGGTGTTGTGTGTAGAATTTTGAGGGAAAAAAATAATTTAATCCATTTTGGAATAAGGGTGTAACATAACAAAATGTGGAAAAAGTGAAGCGCCGTGAATACTTTCCGGATGCACTGTAACTAATTAGTCCTAGTGTGAAGCCAGAAGCTGGAGCATGTGCAGTAGTTCCGGGCTATATCTATACAGAGCTGGTTGTGAGCTCATTTCACCCTGGGGTGGAGCTCTCCTTTCAACGTGATTCACTTCATACATTTGCTTAAAATATAGTCTCATTGACAGAAGTCAAAAAAAGTTTGACTCCCGGTTATAAAGTTACCCAGATCTTCAGCATAGCTTCTGAATCCGTGCAGCCCATAGACTAGTATACTATAACGATGGACGGCATGGCGGCTCCCCAAAGGTGAAGCCAATCTCGATCGCCCCCCTTGGTGGCTGGCTGCGGTATAGGTCATAAGCCATGATAGCGGCTGAGACATGGGCCGAACTACAGTAGTAAGATGGTTTCCCTCTTTAATGGCACTTTCCTCACCTGAGTCACTGAGCTTCCTAGTAAATGTTAAGGCTCCCCCACTGTGTGTCCCAGTCTACAGACCACCCCCTAAACTGAACCAAGTATGACAGAATTTTAAAACTTAATACGATTTTAAAGTCCATGTGTGTTGCCCATCACATGCGCTTGCCACTGATTTTATGCAGCTCATTGAGTCTTTCAGCCTCATTCAATTTGTGAATGGGTCTACTAATGTAAAGGGGGCCGTGCTCCTTGACCTTGTACTCTCACTTGGCTTGCCCATAAATAACCTTGAGATGAAGGATATGTGTGTGTCTGACCACAAGGCAATTGTATTTGATGCTCCGCTACGTCATTCTACCAGAGCAATCCTCTCCACTCAGTTCTCGCATCTTTATTTTTTCCTTATAATAATAATAATAATAATAATTGACGGACCCGGAAGTTATAATTACACGGTTTGGCCACCATGTCAAATTGGCTTCAAAGCCTGGGGCACTTCCTGGGGGCTTGGATCAAAAGCATAGGCTTCTTCTTCTTCTTCTTCTTCTTCTTCGTCTGTCTAGTTTAACAGCAGTCGGCAGCCATAAATGTTGCATTACCACCCACCATCTGCTGTAATGAACTTTGTGTGACGTGGCGCAGTACAACAGGACGGTGATATCACTTATGAGTGGCGTGGATTTCCAGTGCCTCATACAAATAAGGCAGTCTTCTTACAGAGTGGGGAGGGGAAAAAAACAACAAAGAGAGGTGTAAAATAACAAGAAAAAAAAAGAATTCTGAACGAGAAAGGCCTACCTTTTTAAAGTCGCGATTAAGATTGACTGCCGTCCAGTCAGGCCGTACTTTCAACAATCTTCCCGTAACACATTTTATGAGCTGATCTTGTGAATAATGTTATTTTTTTCCATTCTCATCCTTGTTGATAAATAGCAATGTTTTTCCCCCCTTTGTGTACTAACTAACGTATTGTATAACACATTTGCCGATAACCTCCACTGGGTACCAAATGAAGATCACCTGATCTTTCTCTGACCTCTTGACAGGAAACCTGTTGCCAGGGGACCAGATCTTGGAGGTGAATGGGGACAGTCTAGTAGGAGTCACAAGTGAAAGGTAGCGCAGTAAAGTCTTACTGCTCTTATCATTGTTTTAAACCACAAGATTGACTGAGGCGACGCCGTAACACCAATGTAAATGTCTTTTTTGTTTCACAGAGCTGTGGATGTCTTGAGAGCGGCCTCGGCGACCAATCACATGCGTCTTCTCATAGCCAGAGATGAGGAAGCAAAGTAAGCAAATGTCCATGTGTACGCTACAGTACATCCATACTTCTTCAAACAGGCATCTTTAGAGATGTGTCGTGTTTGTTTGTGGTGTAAAAGTAAAGCAGACCAGCCTCTGGATTTAAGCATGAATTTGAAAGCTGCACTACTGTTAAATCCATCTGCTGATCATGGGGAACTGTGGGAAGCGATCTATATATTTATGCAGGATCGTGTGGTAACCATGGAAACATGCATTGGCATCAGAGAGTGAAAAGTAGTTCAAACAGAGGGTGTGTTGTGGGAGCTAATTCTCCAGTCAGTTCCATCAAAGCGTAGCAAGAAGAAGAGGACACGCCGAGATGACGATGGAAAACCATGTGGAGAACAGGATGGAAGTGTTAAGTTTCATGTGTTCATGTGAGGAAGGTTACAGTCTCATCATCGCTCCATGCAGATCTGATGTTTTCAGCTCTTCACTTTAAGTCATATGCCCCATCAATTAGTCTGTTTCCATTGCCCTTTTTTTCCCATCTCAGCCAAACAGAAAAACTGTCTACTGTCTAAAACTGAACTAAAATGGCATCAGTTGAGCTCTTTGTTTTTTTTTTCCTTTGGTCAGATTGTACTGGGGCCTGTTACTCACCTGCCGCCACACAAGCTATAATAAATCCAGTTTTTGTTCCAAGCTCAACCTGATACAATTTAAGGTTGTCCACCGCATCTATCCCACCAACTCCAAACTCTCCAAAATATACTCCAGTGTCACAGATGCCTGTAATAGATGCCACATGTCACCAGCAAACGCGACACACGGGTTTTGGTCTTGTCCTTGTCTACGAGGTTAAATAGCAATTTCTGGAGTGTTACCAGGTCATCAAGTAATTAGGAGGAAAACAAATGGCAGTGCTGCATCCTTATTAGCACGCAGAAGAATATTGTTGGAGTGTAAGTCACCATTTTGTCCCAAAAGCATCTCTATGGCTCAAAGACCTCATGATGCTCTTAAACCTGGAGAAAAATTAAGTACGACTTGAGGGGATCAGCTGGGGCCCTATGATTAAATACACAGTTAAATTAAAGACACTATATGACAAATGAAGCACTCACCATTGATGTACACTCTGTTAACACAATGCATTCATTTTGTGTGTTCTTTTTTTTTTTACCATTGACTGATTGGTTATTTATTATTATTTATTTATTTATCATCTTTTTATTTCATAATTTATTTATTTATTTATTTATTTTTCATTATTTTTAATGTGGGACCAGGGATGTAAAAAAAATAGTCCTTAACGGGGACCTAATATTCTCACTACTTTTACATACGTTTACCTCATTATTTGGCAACTTTGGCGACGTTTAGTATGAATATCCGACATTGTAACAGAAAATAAGGAAAAGCATAATAGGTCCTCTTTAATGTTAATTGTATTTCATTACACCATTTATCAAAAATTATAAACCTAAAAATGACAAAGCAAATGTATCAGCTCGAAAACGTATACATACACAATATTTATAACACCTGGACAGTATTGGCAACACTGGCATCACTGATGGCAGAGGCCGGCAGTATTACTGTTCAACCAGCTTTCTAATCTGACTGCGACCGGTCTGGGTGAAAACAAGGTCAGTGCCAGCTGTCGGCATCACAGGCCTCATCTTCAAGCCCTCAAATCCACTCCAGACAACGCGATCCTTAATTGTGAGTTGACAAAGGTAGTAGTGGATTTTGCATATTTAAAATGAGCGAGGCTGTCGCACCGTGAACGCGTCAGCCCTGATGTTTCCTAAAAAAAAAGTGGTATTTTCTGCCTGAAAGTGTAATCCTCAGTGAAGAGACGCTGACACAGGCAGGATTTACACCTCAGCTGTGTCAGAACTCAGAAGTAAATAGTGGTAATAGCTCTTGTGATGTCGCCTGTGGATTTATTGGGCAGGTCCGAGTACGCGTATGTAGAACTGCCTGGATGTGAGGCAAAGCGACGTCTTTTTCGATTTATGAGGGTTAAAACAATGTCGTGTGGTGTAGTTTCGAGGTGATTATTGCTCTTAATGTGGTGATGGATTCTCACAAAGTGGTGCCAGTGGTGAGGTAGAATGTCAGCAGACTGGGGGGGGGGGGGGCTTAACCTAGGGCAGTGCTCCTGACGAGATGAGCCTCGTGTGTTAATCTGTGCTTTGTGCTTTAACTACCCTGCAGCCCAGAGCACGGGAGCTGGAGGGGAGGAGAGTGGATGGCAGGGAGGAGGGGGGGATTATGCCTGCCCTCCCCACACACACAGATCCCCTCTACGTCTAAGTTAAAACTAGCTTGGCACAAGCTACATGCTTAGTAACAGCCCATATTGGCGACAGGTGTTACACAGATTGTTATTGACAAATGGTATCGGTGTTGCCAGGTGTTCAATAATTGTCGTATTGTTTATGATTATAAAGTCTGCTTCATTGTTGTGATCATGTCCAGTCGTTTCAGTGTGAAATGAACGAGCTGGCCCTGCTGGTGGCACCCTTTTTTACCCAGTCATCTGTTGCTGCTGGTTTGTTAAAGAGTTGTCAAGTTTGAGGTCGTCTTTTTGTTCCGTCCAAGACCAATTTGTTATGTACCTTTATGTACCACTGAGCCAACGTGGCCGCTTCTCCGGGTTGTAGATCCGTCATCTACACAACAGCAATATGACAGGAAGACAACAGGAGGCAGATGTTTACCATCAGGTTACCAAATTTACCTTATTTTTCCGTGCATAACCTCTGGAAATACTGCTATCAGGTCAACAGCAGTCTGCAATGCAAAAGCGCAGTTAACAAAGAGGGGTGCAGCTCTGATTACCAGAAGTAAGACGACATTGTTGCTTTGTTTACAATTTGTTTTATTTGGTGTAATCATAAAAAAAAAACGTAAGACAGAACGCTTTCGTCCAAATATTCACAAAACCAGAAAAAAAGGAAAACAAAAACAAGAAAACACAGATCAAGCATGAGACAGGGACGTACAAACATTAAACATTAAAGGTCCCACATTGTAGAAAGTGAGGTTTCCACGTCTTGTTTGATTATAAAGCAGCTCTAGGTGCTGTATGAAAGAATCAAAACGCTCAGTCCACGGAGAAATGAAACACAGCCCGTATACAGACACTGCGCCTTTAAACGAGCCGCCAGGACTTCCGTAAGGTTGGGTTGTGATGTCACAACTATACAGACATAAAACGGCTTGTTTCAGACAGAGGGTGAACTGAGGGGCTGCATGAAGGGCCAGTAGAAGATAAATCAGGACTTTTTTCAACTGTGAATCGTGCAAAGCTGCTCCAGTGGAGTCCTAGAATGAAAATATAGAGCTGGAAATGAGCGTAATATGGGACCTTTAAAACAAAATGAAATGGAAGAAAATCAAACAAGCAAGGAGTTAAGCATACAGCTGAAGCGCGACACAGGATAACATATTTATTTCCATAGCTTTCACGGCCTGCCCACAACCATGAGAGCAACAAAGACTGCTGGTTCCTTCCACATGACAGACTTAAATTTGTGACACAAAGATTTAGTAATTGAAGGTATTATGCATTAGATTAGATATTAAATACATTCACTTGTCTCTACTCTTTCCATTTCCTACAGTAAAAAGGTTTTGGTCCGCTGTTTCACAGTGTGGCCCCCAACACACTGAAAGGTTTTAGAGCCAAAAAGAACCACATCTATGAAAACGTTTGACGATTAAGCCTATTTGAAATGTCACCACCATGATTTCAAATGTTGTATCATCTAATTGGGTTATTTTATTGTAATCAATCATTTTGTTCACTTAATTAAGTATCAACTCTAGGTTCAGTCTTGGTCAATCAAACTGATTACAAGTGCATCTTTCCATCCGTGTCCGTGGCTAACAAACTCTCATCCCAATAATGTTTCTCTTTTGGCTTCCCTGAATAGGAGAGAATTTGCTGAGTTGCTGGAGAAGTACGGGTCTAATGGTAGCACAGGATCAACACGGAACTCTCCCATCCAGCAAGGTAGGCAAACCCCCTACTAAGTCTTTTGTATGACGCATTACACCTCCAATTTTTTTCCCCCAGAAGCAGTAACTGTAATTTAATGCGGGGAGAGATCTCCCGCTCATGTAAATGTATGTGGAATTGCATTTCTGTGTTCACATTCTTGTACAAAACACCTAGTTCTATGTAAAAAAAACAAAAAAAAAACAGAGACCTTTCTACATTTGACAGGCTACCAAGCCTCAAGGGTAGATGGAGTAAGTCTGCCTTTAAAAATGGCTTATGACAAGTGCACTTGTCCATTAAGCAATTGCCAACATCTGTTTCAGTTTGGGAAGGAGGCAGCCAGCTGGTACGGATTTTATTAAAACGCGGCTTCAGCACATGAGCAGTCTTGTGTGCGCTGTGTGCAGAGGATGTTGATAATACATCAGCGCCAGAATGAGGGCCATCCTGTTCACGTAAAGCAAAGATCGGTTGCGTTTGCAGTACGGCAAAACACTTGAGACTGTTCCTGTGCTTTGGCTCTCCATACGCTCAAACATGACAGGGAAGATAATGATACTGTAGGGGGGCCGGGGCTTGAAAAGGAACTAGTTTGTACGAGAAGTCGTCTGACCGTGTTAGAAATCAATCGTGTTTAAGAGTTGTTTCCGAACAACCACACTTGAAGGTGGGGAGGACGTCCTCCATTGGAGATGGAGCATGAAAATAAATTACATCAGTGCATTAAACTCCCGCCCTAAGAATTTGAAATGTGTGTGATGGGATCGTAGGTTTATTACAGCAAAACGTCAGCAAATGTCGGCGTATGAAACACTTTTGTTTGCGATGCACAAGAAGTTTAGGGCAACGGTAACGCTCACTTCCCCCCATTCATATTAATAAACAAACATGGTGCGAGTACATGACGGAGCGCTTGAGTGTTTTTCTTTCATCTAGTGCTGTGCTTTCCTACCATTTACTCACTTAGAAGCAGATGTTCACCCCAGGCTGTAGATAAAAAAAAAAAAAGTCTGGGGGATATTGGGGCAGTTGGTTTTTGGTCAGCGTATTGGGTATTATTCGGTGCTTGGAGTTGCTCCGGCTTAAGAAATGTTTAACAGGACGACACAAGCTTTTCAGTGGAGAGCCTCAGTGCCGCTGCAGGAGCCATTTGCAGCAGCAGCACATTGTTGAAGGCTTCTGTTTCAGTGCAGTATGTCTGAAATGTGTGAAAACACGCATCAAGAGAACATCATGTTTGCTTACTACCCCTCATCTAAATGATTACTTAACGAGTGTGTATCTCTAATTGTTGTTACACCCCCCAGCGAAGCACAGGTTGAATGACCGTACTCACCCGTTCTCTATATTTTTCTGTTTTCGTTCTTTCTTCCCATTCCAAAGGAGGCCGCTACCTGGATAGCACATCGTCTGGTTCCTCCTCTCGCTCCCAGAGTCCCTTGTTGTTGAGCCCGGCAGGATCTCAGAACATGTACAACAACAGTGGGCCCATGCTGCGCTCCCTCAGGTAAGATTAGTGTGCACAGGATTCACATCGACCGCGACACTGCTCTCCTGTTGTTCACAGACTGAGTTGGCAAACATTTTTGATAAGGATCCCTACATTTCTAAAGAATACTGAACATATCTTTGGTATATCTGCAACACAGTCTCTTCTTGTTAGTAGCCGACATATACACCTATACAGATATATATGTGATAAGCTAATGTCGGCCAATGTATCACTTTCAGTGCGCGTGACTGTGCAGAATTAGTAGAGTATCCCTGGAGGCATAATAAAGGTTGATGTCTACCATAGGCCCGTGGCACACTGGGCCACTTCATTTACAAAAAACAGAGCCCTTTTTCTTTACTTCAGATACTGACGTGTCATTGTGTCGTTGTGTTCTCAGTCATCCAGGTGAAGGAGTGATTCAGCTCATTTCAGTGGCGCGGTCCAGCAGTTTGGGCATCACCATGGGCGGAGGCTCCAACAGGCCCGACGGCCCCGCGGTCTTCATCCAGGAGGTGCTGTCTGGAGGAGACTGTCACCGGGTAAGGAACGAGGCGGAGTAAAACAAAACCCCGAAACTGCAGGTATTGAAGGAGAAGGAGCGATGAAGGGTGTAGCGAAGGGAATAATGTTCACCCTAACAATCTGACAGACACACAACCATCGGTGGCTTATTTACGTTAACATGTTAGCCCACAGTTTCCTACTTACGCAACCAGCAGACACATGGACTCTCATGGACTATGGTTGATTTGGACTTTATCTCCCTCTGTTTTGGTCATGTTTCCATGGTAGCAACCACATTTGTGACTGAATGAATTGCATCAGATTGTTGTCTACAGCCTACAATCAATCGCAGCTAACAAATTGGTAACAACGGTATGAATCGTATTGTTACTTGAGGAACGTGACACATTCAGTTCAGTATGCTCACTGTATCCCCTGAGCACTGACTGGAGGACCACGAGGATACCTGGATAAAACACGACTGAGGTGGATGCAGTGCAGCAGGGAAATTAAGTGAAGACAATGGAGGAAGGTAAAAGAGAGACAGATGAAGAAGTTACTGAAAGTTACGTATACTGAAAGTAACATTTACTGAAAGTAAATGTAGCGTTTACTAAAAGTAAAGTTAACTGATAGTAACGTTTACTGAAAGTAACATTAACTGAAAGTGACGTTTACTGACAGTAACGTTAACTGATAGTAACGTTATCCGATAGTAACGTTACCCGATAGTAACGTTACCCGATAGTAACGGTAATGCTAACGTTTAGTGGTAGTACACAAAACATGCAAAGCCATGGAAGGTGAGCTGGAAACTTAAGCTAATCTGTTTAGTTTCAGCGTCACAGGGATCTGTTACTACTCCTTAATTGGTGTTAATGGGGAATTAAGTTGTGTGAGTGCTGTAGGTTGCCAACACTTCCTATTAGGTTAATAATATTAGGTTAAGAAGCACAGATATAGTAGTGTAGAGTTATCTGACCTTCTCTCCACTGGACACCACTAAAAACACATAATGATCTGAATCAAACTTTCTTGGCTGTTGCTACAGCAACACAGCCGGGGTTTGACAGTTCATTCTTCACCTTGGAAACAGCAGTTGACAAAAACAGTCGCACTCACGCGTAAAACTGCACAATCATCATCTAAAACTGTATGCATTCATAATGTATCCTCTCAACAATAAACCAGCTAACTGGTGCAGGGATCCTACAAATATGTTATGTGTACATATACATATGTGATGCTAATACTGGAATAGTCAGCCCCACCAGGATCTTGAGGAGTTTTGCCGTGGTTATGGTTGCCCAAAATGACTGAACTTATTCCAAGTAAATAATGATCCTCAAAAGATTCCGCGAAGAAAGTTTGGATTTTGACAAATACAGTAGGTGTAGTGGGGGAGCTTGCAAGCTGTGTCCCAATTCAGGGATGTAACTTCGAAAAACACTACAAGTAATAATATCAGTCGTGCACAGTTAAAGTGCACTGTGCCATAACTCCTTCCTTGTTTCTCCTAAAACACAGAATATAAACAGTACTCCTCTGTTATCTGTAGTGTCACCTTGACTCCCTGAAGGAAATTACCATCAGGTGACAAATACAGTCCTGTCGGCTCATTAAGTCCTGTTGAATATTTAGGAATCCATGCTGGATGAAAGAATGTTAAAAACTTGCTTGAATATTTCTTGAATGTTTGTGTTGTTTTGGTGTCAGTGCTGCTCTATCAGAGCGGCCCCAGAGTCCCAGAGCAGACACACTACACCAAGAGTGAAGGTCAGCCATGAAGCTAGGACTCTGCTTAGGGCATCACCCTGCTGCTGCTCCCTGTCACACACACACACACACACACACGCACACGCACACGCACACACACATACACACACTTAATTACAATGGAGAGGATTTTGTCTTGCGTACTGGTAGAAACGCACATGCTGCAGGAACAGCACTTAACAAAAGTTACTCAAACAGGAGGATATAGTGCATTTGTTGGGGACTATTTTCAGTGGTGCATTACTCCACATTTGGTGCTCAAGTGAGTGTCTCCATTAACAGAATGAAGTTCATAGTAAATAAATGAACTACATTGTGTGTGTTCATGGTAATAAAGGAACACGTCACCGAATATACCCAGTATACAATATACTTGTTATTAGGATTCGTTCATTGTTGGTTTTGTTATTTTCATGGGATTTTTTTGACAAAAAGAAAAATGTCTAATCTGTGGATCATTACACATCCCGTTTTTGTTTTGTATCCTGAGAGCATCTGATTATTTGTTTCCGCCCTAAGACCAGCTCCTAGCCTGGGGCTGAAGGATCTTGCACAGGAAGCGAGTAAGGGTTGATGTGAAAGAGAGAGAGAGAGAGAGAGAGAAGTGAATGTCCCATTTATCCTGAGGGGATAGTTGCTGGTAAACATGATGGATGAGCTCTGTGCCCCTGGCCACAGTGTCTCGAGGGGTTATGGGGAACACAGTCATTTGTGATTGACAGAAACGAGGCAACAAGTGCCGGATGCTGCAAAAATGGACATCAACATTCTTTGTCCAGGGTTGAGATCTTGGAACAACGGCGGCATCGCTAAGAAGTTTTAGCTTTAACATGAGCAAGTCATGCGATCAGACGCAGCAAACGAGCTATGCAGTGATCCTATGTGCTGGTGCACTGAAACAGTCACACACACACACACACACACCCTCCTGTTTGCACACATCGCTGCCTTTCTTCCTTTTTTCTCCGGCTCCCTCTGCTTCTCTCCTCACAATCCCATCCTCCTCGCCTCTCCGTCCACCCACTCACTGCTGTCCACAGTAGGCAGTGAGACAACGAAGGGAAGCAGAAGAATGAAGGGGAGAGACAGAGAACGCAGGATTCTGCGCTTGTGTTTGTCAACGCTGTTTATAAGCTAGATGTTTGTTCTTGTTGCAAGGTTTTTACATCATTTGGATTCAAGGTGCCAGTGAATCACAGAGAGAGGGCCTCAGGGCTAAGAATACATCCCATGATCCCTGTGGAAAGTTGTTTGGGCACTGGTTTGTACGAGAAGGGGTTTATATGAGCTGTACATGTTTAGATTACAAATAGAGCAGGTCTAGACCGTTCTCTTTAAAGTGTCATGAGATTGACTTTTGCTGTGATTTGGTGCCATATAAATAAAATTGAACTGAATTGAATAGATTGCCTCTCCATCTCTGACGATAAGTCAGAATCGGTCACTCCCGGAACACCCATCGCTTCAGCAGTTACACATAAAAACTATGTGAATTCAAATTGACTGCCCTTTTTGTGGCCATTCCTGGTGTTGTTTGTTGCCCTCATGCTGCAAATATGTAGCCTCGAAAAGGCGCCGAGAATCTCTGACTGGCTGAGATGAAAGATTCACTCACATTTAACCTGTAGCCTCTAACAGTACATGCTTTAGTAAGAGAAAAACATTATCATTATCATTTATAAGTGATAATATGTCAGATGTGTTCTTGGCTTGCTCCACTGTCCCCCCCCCCCCCCCCCCCCCCCCCAAGTGGCAGCTTTAATTCAAAGAACGAATTAGCATAAAATGTACACACGAACTCATGCAGACACGCATTTATAAGGTTCCTGAAGAAAACCACAAATCATTTTAAACTTCATAGCCGTCTCTCTCGACACACACACACACACACACACACACACACACACACACACTGCATTAACCCAGCGTCAGTGTTGAAGGATTTTCTCAGGGATGAGGCGGCAGTGCAGCAGGCATGTCTGCATGAGATTTCCCTTGGCCCATTTGTTTTCCGACTGACCTGCGGACTCGAAATCCCCAATAACAGATGGTGAACGGTACAGGGCAGCAAGACTACATGCAACTGTGTTAGAGACGGGGCACGGTAAAGCAAAGCTGTATATTCAACGCTCATGTCATTAAGTCTATTTAACTCACTCGGCGCTGTACATGAATGCCTGGCTCTGTTACAACAGCTACCGATGCTGACTTCCTCAGCTTCTCGGTCTTCTGCTTATGGAAGCAGGTTGTCCATTTCCTCCAAATCCCAGCTCTTAATCCCCCCGTGTCATGTAGGAAGCAAGCTAGCATTTCATGCACTGTGCTTTGCTGTATGGGATGAGTCAGCTGGGGAATTATAAAGTCCTCCCATTTATCAGAACTGTAGTAGCTATAAGGTGGCAAGATAGATTTGTATGTAGGCAAGTGAGGAAGATGATCTTCAGCAGCTGTGTTTACCAGTGGAGATCATCAGTAATGAGCATCAACATGTTATTAACTCTCACAAAGCCTGCCCTCAGTTTGAGCTCTGCTTATTGTTCAGTAGTTCAGAATACAGCCATCACAGAAAATAGGGCACCAGTGTGGTTTTATAGCTCAGCATGACAACAGGCTCTGTCTCCTTGTTGTGTAGGACGGACGTCTGAGGCCTGGAGATCAGCTCATTGCCATTAACAAGGAGTCCTTGATAGGTGTGACCCACGAGGAGGCCAAAAGCATGCTGAACAAAGTCAAATTCAGGTGGGTGGTGCCCGCACTGCTTCTTCTGCATATATGTACGTCACTGTGCACACGCTTATGTGTTCGTATTTTTATGCATTGTGTCTCCAGCCAAGACAGCGTGGTTGAGATAGCCTTCATCCCGGGGAAAGGACTTTTTCCAAGCAGCACCTCCCTCCACAATGGGGTCCAGCGAGCTGCGGGCAACAACTACAACTCTGGACGCTTAAAAGTCCACATCAGATCACCTGAGGTCGGCTATGCTTCGTTTCAGCGATCAAAAACATATCACAAGGTTTTGGACACTCTGTCAATAGATTCCCAGATTTCGTATTTCTTTGCTGTTTTATGACTGTAGCAACAGAAACAAACATGAAACAGCAGGAGCAGTATTTCCCAGTGAACCCAGTGGTCTTTCTCAGCAAGGCTGGGTTAATTTTAATCTGATGTGTTATTGTTATTTGTGGAACCTGGAGTGTGCCACTGAAATAATCAGACTTTTACTGACTTTTACATGTTTATGATGATTAATTTATAAATTAAAATAATATATTTTATAATGAATCCATGAATTGATTCTGATTTTACGATGTTTTTTTTTCTTCTTTGCAGATCTGTACAGAGGAGCCAGCACCAGTGTCCTCTCCTTCTCCTGACATCTGCCCACCAGATATTCATATTTCAGGTACAAACACCTCACTATACTGTTTCTCTTGCATTTTTGTCCCATATGTAATTAAAATTGCTCCTCTCCTCTGCTGCTCCTGTGTAGGGGTGTAGAGTGGGCTGTTGATTCACAGTGAGATTGGTAGTAATAAGAACTATTTCATATTACTGGCACTTATTTGATTCATATCAAACAATATTGCCCAATGCAACTTTAAAGGATGAGTCTGGCTATATACTATGTTTTTCTTACTGTCAGTGAATCCCATGTACAGAGATAAACCAACAGTGACTGCATCTACTAACAAGTACTGTGTGCGTATCACAAACTGTTAAAAACACATCAATGAGCCGCACTGTTGCAATGGGTGACATGTTCCTTCATTACTATGAACACACACACACACACTGTAGTTTATTTGGACTCAATCCCACATACGCCGTCCTGCTGCCTCAAATACTCACTGGAGCACCAAATGTGAATTAATCCACCGCTGAAAATAATAGGAAATTAGTTTTTTTTTTTTTTTAATTTAAACATATTTGTGAGCTGTTAAAGGTTTATGTGGTCAGTAGGAACCGATGGGCTTACGTCTGAGAGGCGCACACACAGGGTAGGTGAGTCAGAAAGTATTAAGAGACAGGCGAACATGTTGTTGGTTTTGATCTTCTCATGGGGTTTGATGACAGTAAGAGAAATATAGAATGCCAGCCTTATGCTCTTAGAAAATACACAGTGATGCATGTTTATATAATGACTTTACATATGTTTCGATGGTTGTTTGCCCTGTGATGATCACTCCTCTTGGTTATGACACTAATACCTACATTCACCATCATTGTCCACCCTTCTCTCCATCATCCTGTTTACTTGGATAACAGCTATGCCATAGAATAACCTTTGGAGGACTATTAAACACCTGCCGAGTCAAAGTTGAGATTTTCTCTGATTTGTCCTAGAAGTCCCTGAAATCAGACACATATGAGATAAACCCATCTGATCTGAGAATAAAAAAAAAAAAACGGGGGAACATTTGCTCCCTTACAGAGATTGGGGATTAGGTGGAGAGGAGAGGATGGGATTTAATCGAAACCGCAGCGCAACAGGGGACCTCAGAGTACACAGGAAATATGAGGGATCATGAGAAAGTCCCGTCTTAATAATAATGGTGGGTGTAGTTCATTGTTGTTCTTCAGTTTTCACTGGTGGCTCTGCGTTGGAGAGGGAATAAAACTCAGCATTAACAAGCCAAAAAAAAAGACGAGTCTGAGAGAAGATGACAGCCAGGGAACACAAGACAAGTCTGTGTTGTGATGGATCAGATCATTTCATCCTTCTTCTCAAGCTCAGTGCGTCTGCACAGCGGCTGCTGTTTCAAACGCAAGCGAAAATCTCTCTACCTCAAACCTGCACAGCTCAAGGATGATGATTAATCAGAATTAACATTGATTTAGTCATATGAAGGTATTATGTAATTATTACTGAGATCATCGTTGCTTTAAAGCACATCGGAGCATCCTAAAAAGAGTACACATGAAAACGATGTGAAAGCTATATGAAAACAGTCAGTGTTTATATGAAAGAAAAAGTGCTTGATAATGATATAGAAAGATTTCAAACAGACCAGTAGCTTTACTGTTAAGGGTCGCCCGTGGGTCCCAGCTCAAAGCCACCCGAGTGCCTTTCCCAATCCTATTGGCCTGGATTACCCCAGTCAAGGTTATTTTCTAGGTGCTGTGACCACTTAGCTCCCCTCCAGGCTCTTATTGGTTAAGCCAGTTGCTAGCCATGACAGATGTCTGCAGTTTGTGGTGAGGTGAGCTGGATATAATTCTTTTTTTTCTTTTTTTTTTTACAAAGACATGTGACATTGATTCATGGCAATAAATCATTTCTGTGTGGTTTCAGAATGATGGGAAGCAAGGGTGAAGCCTTGTCAATTGCATGTCAATTTAAGTAAAGTAAAAAGGTGCCACTGTCTGACCTGTCCACAGCGGGGGGGGGGCAGGTCATCAAAGGTGTCGAATCCTGTTAGGGAAGATGAACATGTCTGCGTGTCAAGGTCCATTTAGTAGCTGAAGCTTTTCAAGCTCAGCAGACCACACCATCCGTGTTTCGTCCTCGTTTAAGCCAACATTGACGAGAGTCCTTCAAGTGCTCAGAAAAAACTAATCCACGGCCAACTCCATCATCTGCTGATGAAGACCATGTGGTATGACTGAAAAGCTCTAGAACAGCTACTAAATAGACGTTGAGATGAGGGTTCGTGTGTGATACTGAAGTTACACACATCACACTCATACACACATTCTTTGGCCACGTTTTTACACCCAAAGAGTCCATACTTGTACCTCTGAAGTCAACATACAAACTCAAAATCTTATTGGCCCTTACTCGGCCCATACACGAGGCCCCAAAGATGTGGACAACATGAATTTAAAAAAAAAAAGGGAAAAAAGTGGTTTAACCGGGGGTTTTAAAGCACGGCTGTTGTCACGGCAGCAGGTCTGTCAATCATCACTACAAGTCAGGGATGGGAGGGGGTGATGGCGGTGGTGCAAATCCTTTGGGTGGGACGAGGAGGAGGTGGAGGGTAGTCACTGAAATCAGCTCATACCCCTAGCAACAGGGGCTGTGCAGACACACACACACACACAAATCTGGGACAGACAAACTCATCAAATTAATATTAGGCATTGGCTGTCTGCCCTCCCTGTTTTCACTCACTCTCATTTATATAATCACCCACCTTTCCTCCACTCCTCTCTTTTTTTTTTTTTTTTTTTTCTTTTTAATCATCTGCTTTTCATCCTCCCACCCAAACACACTCGCACACACACACACACACACACACACACACACACCTCCCCTATCACCACAACCACCCACTTCCAGCAAAATCCACTGAGAATATCTGTCCATCCACTCTGATATTACAGATTATCCAATGATATTTCTCCTTCTGTTGTTTACTATGTGTACTGTGGCCTCACGTACTTTCTCCTCGTTCTGTTTAGAGGCCCCTGGTTCATGATCGTATACAGATACTGTATTTGCTACATATATCTTTGCTACAATGGTCAGTGCTGTCCCCCTTTTGTCTTTAACAAAAATCAACTCTGTTTATTTCTTCATCATCATCTTCCTTCTCTTTTCTCCACCCTCCTTTTTCTTTTTTTCGCCTTCCTCTAGGTTCAACCAGCCAGAGGTCACCAACAGGGGCCAAACCTAAGATAACACTGGACCCCTACATACGCCTCAAATCGGACAAGTTAGACTTGGTGAGTCCAGTCCTCTGATTTAGAGAAGCCATACATCGAAATAGTTTTTCAGTTTGGAGTGTGTGTGTGTATTATGAATATTCCACCTGCTCTGATCAGCTTTGATTAGTGCATCACTGGCTGTCCCAGACAACTGACAGACAAATCTCTTTTCTTTTCACGCGGAGACAGGACGGCAGACTGACTGTCACCATAGGACGTTATACTGACGTCAGATGAGAACAATATTATTAACATACTGTTGTGTGGTGGGCGGTGGTGGTGGTGCGGCACTGTCACATGGGAAGGTAGAGCTGGATAGAACGTGTTCCATTTCAAAGTTTATACACAGTATCGGCTTTGACATGATTCTTCACACATCTACTGTAGATAAAAATGTAAATACAAGACTTATTGACCCAATAAATCGTACTGCACTGATTTATTGGATTATATCTCCATGGTGATGAAAATGAATAACACAAGTAAATGATATAATTTTGACCATTTGTGTCAACAACAGTACTTTAATACAACCATAACATAGCAGCCACGGTTTATCATGCATAAGTATGTTAGTCCTCACTTATTAATGGGAGAAATAACATCAGCTGTCAAATATTTTTTGTCTTCAAAACATATTGAAAACATATGTGGGGGGCAGCATGAATGCCCATACCAGCATTTCATGACAACCTGGCCAGTACTTGTTAAACCCGACATGCAGCGTGTTAATGAGGGAGTCTAACTGAAAGATATTTCCTCATTTTGTGATTTGATGGTGGTGTAGGGCGCTGCTAGACATATGTTGCTGAGGCTGAGATCTGGTGACGGGGGGGCGGGGGGCATAGCATATGATTCACATCATGTTCATACTCATCCGACCATTCACGGACAACCTCATGACCTGCATGGAAGACTCTCTCCTCCTGTTTTTAAAGAATCTCCATGAAGCAAATGTGCGCTGATGAGCCGTCTCGTTCTGATGAACTCGCTTGCAACTTTTTCACAGTTGTAGCACTTTTCACCCCCCCCCTACCCCCGAGCCCCGTCTTCATCTAATTATTGATCTCTCTCCAGCAGTCTCTCTCTGCTCTTCATTTGTACTGTATTATTTTTACCCTATCAGCACATTCTCTCTCTGTGCTGTCTGCCCTCCCCACCCCCCACCCCTCCAGCTTCCCATCTCTCTGCTGATAGTCTCTAGTTTCCTCTGCCGTGCTCTCTGGCTTTCTGTCTCTGTCCTCTGCATAGTTTCGTTGCCGTCATTCAGCTTTGATTTTTTTTATTTTGTCCGGATCCCGCTCAGCCGTAGGTTGACCCTAATCTACCAATTCATTAATGGGATTAGAGAGACAGAGAGAGTTTAAATGTTGAATACAGGCACAATTCTCTCTTGATCTGTTGGCTCCTTTGCAAAAGAGCGAGAGAGAGAGAGAGAGAGCGAGATGGATTATGGATATTTTTAGCTGCGAGAGCGACTGTAATAGGTAAGAAAAAGTAACAAAGGACAGAAAGCCAATGGCAAAAGAATGGAAGGAGAAACAAAGGTTGAACAGAGTACCATGCTTTCTCATTAAACGAGAGGGTAGTCGTGGTTTATGCATAAGACTGTATATCAACCTTGTGTAAGGTTTAGACAACAGATGGCCATGACAGGGGCTGACTGTTGCGCCAAGCGTAGTGTATAAAGGTCAGCCTTTCTACAAAATGTCATCACTGGATCGAAGATGAAAATGCATCAAGGTGTCTGTTGGTTCTGTAGTTTCGGTTTATTTTTGGTAGTAACATAAAAACCTTGAATTGAAAGATGCCATAACCAACTTAAAGGTTGTGTTTGAGCATCCCGGAGACTCTGGGTCTCTTTAACAACTCAACAACAACAACAACAAAAAAAACATACTTTATGAGAATTGCTTCCAAATCTGATTTTGAACTTGACACTGTTTTAGAAGTCTCCTGCTGAACAAAACCTGGTTTAATACAGTGGACTCTGAACTTGCTCTGCATCTGTGATTAACAGGACTTTGTGTACACAGCACAGCCCTCCCAAATCCAAGTCCACTGGGACTTCTGTCATTGGGAGTTTTATAACAATTGGTTCATGCAAGTTCTAACGGGAGCAAAGAAAGAAAAATATATTGAAGCACGAAACGATGAATGGCAGTGTGGAGAAGGCTTTAAAATCTCATGTAGACCATTGTGTGTGCAGATACAGTCATCAGGCTTTGGATATACACACAATACCTGTTATTAGGACACATTCATTGTTGGTTTGGGTGCTTACATGGGGTTTGTTGACTGTGAAAATATAGAATATCGGTAGACTTTCAAAGATTTGTTATTTTTACAATAACACAAATTGCAGTTTGATGAGTACATAGTTTTAGGGCTGTACCCCACTCAAAACTATGAATATCAATATGAATATTCAACCCTTCTTTTTTCATGAAGACTATCAAGCGACGCTTTATTGAACTGCCAGATTTTTGAACGGGGTTCGGTGGGACATTCAGGGTGTCAGCGACATTCACTAATATAGTAAACGAGCCAAGTTATCCCTCCGAGCGAATGCGTGCTAACTTACGCTAACAACGGATCAGAAACATGCGATAATATTTTTTTGCCAACACTAGAAACCAAACAAAAGCCCGGAGACTAAATCGTGTTAGGTTGCTGTGGCCTGTAAATTCAGCACTTCTAAGCAGAGCCTCCGTCTCACTCAGACTCACCCTGGGTCCGGGTCCAGCTGTCTGTACCTGTCGCAGACATCTTCACCGAGCAGACGGCATAACTTGGCGTAGTGGAATGATTTTTACCCCAGAGGGCAGCGTGAAAAGAGAGGAGCGCTCACTCTGCAGCTGCTTCTGGGGGCCGAAATGTCCCCAGAAACACACTGCGCACTGTTTATCTGTCTGTCTCTGTCTCTCAGGCTTTGTCCTTCCTCGGGTTGGACGTCACAGAGGAGAAGAGGAAGAAGCTGAGACAGAGTCTGACCACAGACCCACAAGGCACTGTGTCCTATGGAGGTGAAGCCAACTCACACACACACACACACACACACACACACACACTTGCACACGTTTCCAGTTGTGTCAAGGGCAGGGTGAAATATCTGTGTTGAAATCCTGTCCGATCACAGGCTTGGTGTGACGGCTGCATGTCAGTTTACTGGCTGTGTCACTTGTATATGGTCTTTGTTGCGTAAGCATGAGGCAGTTCTGGGAACAGTCACAGTGCAGCACGTCTATGACTCTGACTCTCATTCACAACGGGAGCTGGTTAATATATATACATATATATATATATATAGTATGAATTTGAGTAAATGATATATTATCATAAACACTTATAGGTATAAGACATAATGTCTTCCACAGGGCGTTCTGAAGCATTTGAAGTTACACGAAACATCAAATAACAAACGAAAATCAGACTTTTTTCTCACGGTTTCAAGTCCGGACTCCAGGATGATTGAGGGACAACAAAGTCATGTGGTGTAGGTTTCTAGGGCAACAAACATGGCACACCAGAGGAAAACTGTGTGTTTGAGCCAGATGAGCATTTTTTTTGTGCTTTTTTTGAGCTTATTTGGAGGCAGAATAATTCCCTGAACACGTTAGCTTACACTAGCTAGCAAGTTTTGTCGGCTTGTTTTTTTTTTTTAACAATGGCTGAAGACAATACGAGATTCTCTGAATATGTACGGCCACTCACTCGGTTAAAGTTACCATGAACCGACCAACCTGCACATGCTCACTCAGTGGATGGATGATACTGACAGGATGGCCAGACATTTAGCGCTACACCTACCTGACAGAGAAACCAAGCTAGTGTCGTAAAAAGAATCAGGGCATATAAATCTTTAGACGCCTATAACTATGCCCTGAATGGTCATGTAGGCCCACAAGACTTGAAATGCAAAGATTTAACAGATGAGTTTTGTCTCTGGCCACACAACAAGCTAACAAAGTTAGCTAATGCGCTAAAAGAGTTAGCGTAACGTATTCCTCAGAGTTCCCCAATTTCTGATGAGGAACCTTTAGACACATAACGTTACCCGTACCTACAACAGACAACAATTTATTTAACCTTAGCTGATATGAAGCGTGAACTACAAACACAAACATTTCTGGTGATCGCCTCGGTCTACATTTTTTCGGGAGGTTATGTAGCCGACTACTCTGAGGTGGTTCGTGTTTTGCCTCCAGTGTTTTGCCTCCGGCTAACACCGTGACGTAACCATGACGTCTGCACTAAAAGGGTCTATTAAACACACTTTCTTTAAATTTATAAATGAACATTTATACTATTATTAGTTCATGTCTGTATGAAACACTTATCCCTTCCTCTTAGCTGTATCGTTTAGAGCTGTGGTGGGCATGGTATCCCTGGCCATTCTGTCATCAATAGAAACATTTCTGTCGACTTTCAGACTTCGTGGAGGCCACCCGGAACACCTTCCAGGAGAACCTGGAGGAGCTGGGTTTGGGGGCGGGCCCCTTCATGTTTTCCTATCACGAAGCAGCTAGTTTGATGGACACGTCGGCCTTCCACTCCCCCGTAAGTAATCCTCGCAGCCCCTCACATGCCAGCACTCTTAACACAGGTCAAATAGAGGAGATGACCAGGATAACTATCTCTGGCCGTGTGTATGTGTGTGTGTGTGCAGACATATGAATCAGAATGCAGCTACAGTAGTGAGGAGATGGAGCAGTTTCAGAGCGAGGTGAAGCAGCTGCAAACCCAGCTGAAGCAGCTCAAGGTGAACACACACACACACACACATACACTCAACACAAAAGTGCTGGTGGACGGACGCAGCTGGTCTGACCTGCATGTGTCAGATATTCTCTTGGGCGCCATCTCAGCATTTCACTGAGAGTAACAGACTGACAAGAGTGACGTTACACTTCTGAGCCAGCAGGACGCACAACCGGCACGCAGTTGTGTTTTTTTTTTGTTTTTTTTTCAGAATTAGCTGTATGTTTGAACATTAACATTGTAATCCTTCAGATTTCAGAGTTCATTCCATTACTCCCTGCAATATTTAATCCTTCACTGAAAATGTCACAGAGCAATTTTTAATGAACAGTAGCAGTCATCGCTAATCTCTGTGACAAACGCGTGGCATTTCCTGTGGCTGCTTCATAATAAAAGCCAACCCATGTGGTTCAGCAGCAGTAGTAGGAGAGTTTGGTTTGTATTTAACTTAAAGGGGACCTATTCTGCTCATTTCCAGCTCCATATTTTCTTTTTGTGATTCCACTGGAGCAGCTCTGCATGATTCACAGTTCAAAAAAAGTCGTGATTTATCTTCTACTGGCCCTTCATGCAGCCCCCTCAGTTCACGCTCTGTCTGAAACAAGCCGTTTGAGCTCCTGTCTCTTTAAGGCCCCCCTTAAAAGCCCACTTTCTTCTGATTGGCCAGCCAAGAATTTCCAAAGGCAAACTGTGAACCTAACGTTACTAAACAACGTTTACATAAACATAAACATCTGGTCTGTGCCTGGAGCAGAGATACCATATAAGGAGCGTTCAGAGCAGTCTGAAGCCTGAGCTTTTGGCTCACAGGGATTACGTTTACATACGTTTACCTCATTATTTGGCAACTTTGGCAACGTTTAGTATGAATATCCAACATTGAAACATTATGATTATGACAGAAAATAAGGAAAAGCATAATAGGTTCTCTTTAACATTGCAAATACAACTACATCTCCTACAGCTGTAGGAGAGCAGAGATCAGTGAAGACCAAGACTTCTGTCAGTTACATGACATAACAAACCAGGGTGGGAAAGTTGGACCTGCCACACTAACAATGAGATGCAAATACGATAGGCCGTAAATAGTATTAAAGACTGAGGATCAGCGCTTTAAACTGTTTGTCACGGCGTGCAAGGTGGCACGACGCCAAACAGCCAAAGCTCGGGTTGGAAAACAACTGACACACCAAGTGAACCAGAAGGAGAGGTTTCCTATGTAGCGTGGCTTCACCCAGCCACAGAAGGCTCAGACCCACTGACCCGATGATCACAGCTGTAAAAAAAAACCCTGGGCTTCATCTGCTGCCTCTCTTGGCAGGTGATGCTGAAGGACATGGAGCACAGCAAGAAAACCCTGGAGGATGAGCTGCAGAAGACCTCAGAGGTGAGACACGAGCCGAGGCCAGTGTAGATGCTGAAATGCCAGAGAGATTTATCCCCAAAATGTAAAGCGTAAGAGTCGGTTTGAATCCAGCACGCGAAGATATTCATCTCGGAACATTCTGTTGTCCTTCCCAGAAAGCATGTCTGACCGTGGAGGAGAACACGCGCCTGAAGAGCCGCCTGCAGGCGGCCGAGGCCGAGGCGGGCCAGCGGCAGGCCGGCAGCGCGGAGCAGGACTACGAGGAGGTCATCCAGCTGCTGGAGGCTGAGATCAGAGACCTGAAGAACCAGCTGGCCAGCAAGAGGCAAGCGCGAGGAGTGGAGGCCACCAAGGTGAGTGTCGAGCAAGTCAAGTAGGTGGGGGTCGTCTGACTCGTCATCACAAAATGATGATTATCGCATTATTATTGCTGATTTTAGGGATCAAATATTGCATTTTCACATCTTTCACTTCCATGTTGTGCTACATTCCTGCTACTGTGCAAATCTAAATGATCATCAAAATGAGACTGGTCCTTATTCACAGTGCATCTCCTGGAAGCAAAATATAAATAAAATCGCACCAAAACTTTTTACGGTGACGTGCAGGACGGGGTTTTCAGTGAAGTGACGTTAGCGACGTTATATTCTTGTTTCGATCGTACTGCAGTTTGTGGCGTTTTCTCAGGTGGTTGAACAAGTTAGCTGAGTTGCTTTGCAGCGCAGATAAAAGTCTCACGCACTCACTGCATATGATTTGCTCTTGCTGAACATCACGAGCCCTAAATCCAAAAATACTTTTTGTACGGTGCTAAAACAAAGCGTGCACCCCAAAAGTGAAGCCAAAACATCTCAATCACCCCCCCCCCCCCCGGTGGCTGGCTGTTAGTGTAGGGAGTGCTTGATTTGACATGCATGCATAGTTTTTCTATGAGCGGAGCACGCATTTTGAACGTCAAGTTAAGTCATGTTGTCTCATTTACTTCCGGAGGTAAAGACGAGCTGACGGGTCTCGTCCTTGTCGCCACCATGTGCTGTGGGGCTCCGTGTCATAACCTTGTAATGTAAACTGCTAACCCCCCCCCCTTCACCTTCTGCCGCTGCACCATTCATAACAAAGCCTGCCTGAGGCTCGTACTTCTGTTGGGACAGGCAGGCAAACAACATGTAAGTATGTGAGAACCACCTCCTGTGACTGTGCAGACACGAACCTCTCCTTGCAGATGATGTCGTGTGGAATTTCAAAAATAAATAAATAAATAACCCATTGAGCAAAGCCTGTCCTCCCTCTATCCTCCGTCACCAGCCCGGAGGCCCCCGCAGCAGCCTTTGTGAAACGCATCAAGCTGCATTTTTCCAACAGCTGCTGCTGACGGAGCCCACAGAGCTCTCCTCTGTCTTTGGCTTTATGTTTATTTCCAAGGGGCTCTCAGGCTTACCGCCGCGCTACCTGTGGCTTTTCATCTCAGGTGGTTAAATCCTCTGGCTTTGAACGGGGGGGAATCAGCTGTGACAGTTTCACAGGATCCAGTGAAAAAATGGTGACAGAATAACAGAAATGAGGACAGCGACTGGAAAAAAAAAAAACCCACTGACAGCTGCTGAGTACATGGTCACGTGGTTAGATGAGTTTAACTATGAGGTCGGATCGACCAGAACCTCCTTCTTCTTCTCCTTCTTCTTCTTACTGTCTTCCAATCCTCTTTGCTTCATTGTTTCTCTACCTTTTCCCCCTTCCTCGTCTCTGCAGACAAATCTGCATTTAAGTGCATTTCCATCCACCTGTTTTTTTATGCACATTTTCAGTTTGCACATCACGAAACCTGAGTAGAAACAGCAGAAATCTGAAAAAAAATATGGCAAAAAAAGAAAATTTACGCTTGTCTGTGGGGTGAAAGCATCAAAAGTGTGACTTGGAAACCTGGCAAATGATGTCACCAATGAAAAAGATTCATTTAAATTTTGAAAAGTGACGCCTGCATATGTCAAATTAACCCAGTCAACTTTCAGTCAGGTCAAGTAGTTTATCTCCACGTAGCTACATTTGTAGATTCTGAGTTTGTTCCTCTTTTGGTTTGAGAAGATTCTCCCGTACGTGAAATTCGACGTCTTAAACAAAACAAACCGTTCAAAATCCCATCGGGATTCTCCGAAAAATGCGCAGAGCTGTAAACAAGCTGATATTTGTGAGATAGGTGTGTTTATTGCGCACACGGTGACGCAAATCGATGATTTGAATGTGATGCGTGTGTGTGTTTTTCAGGAGGAGGTGCTGGAGCTGAACAGGAGGCTGACAACCATCGACTGCCAGCTGAGGAAGTCGGAGCAGAGCAGGAAACACCTGGAGGTCTCCAACAAGAAGCTGCTGGGCTTCGCGCAGGTACGACGCAAACATTCGCTCGTCATCAGGTTTCCTATATTGAAGATATCCGTTTTGTTATAAATTCAATCAAACCCCATGTGCAGATTCAACGAGCAATGAATGTATCCTTACTTTGACTCAATCCCACATTCACCGTCCCGCTGCCCCCAAATAACTAGCCCCGCCAATTCACCAATGCAAATAAGTGTAGACGCTACAATCAATCAGAACAACGGAACGTGTGACGTAGCAGTGGGCTGCTAGGCTAGGTAGCTAGTTCAATTCATGTGGTTTCTAGTTCAACAGAATACACACACGGTTTGGCGTGCCATGATTTCATGAAGTCAACACTTGTGCGTAACGTCGTGAACTACATCCAGTAGCGGATTCAGAGCGTTCCACATCATCATTTTGTTTACGAAAAAATGCCTCTACGGCACTTAAACCCGCCCCATATTCGATAAACAGTTGTGATTGGCCCGACCTGAATCAGGCAGGTGAGGGGGGGGCAGACACATCTGCTAGTGCAAATAAAACATGAGCTCGCAGATTCGTCTGGGTACCAGGCTACCAAATACTACACTAGAGCACCAAATGTGGATTCATCCGCCGCTGCAAATAGTCCCCAACAAATGTACCATTACCTGCTGTTTTGTTTGATTAAAAACTACAGTGATTGAAGTACTTAATAGGCCTGTAAGACTGTCAGTAGATGGGGAACTGACGCCATGACAGTCAGCATCTGTTCTGTCGCATCTCATAATCCAGGCAGCCTGGATTCAACTGACAATCAAAAATATACCAGGACATTTCCAAACCTCCCCACGTTCCATATTACCAGTCTGCCCCCCAGTGGCTGAGAAGACACACTGCAGCCCCCTGCACCATTTGATTAAACCAGTGAAAACAATGCTGTCACAGAATCTCACAGAACTCTTCCATTACCTCTGTCCTCAGAACGTCCACAAAGTGCTGACGACACCCAGCCTGTTCGGAGGAGAAGGCGGGTAAGAGACTCTGAACGCCACATTATTATTATTATTATTATTACCTCTGCAGTGAGAGTCCTGCTGCAACACTCTTCCTGTGTGCGTGTGTGTGTGTGTGTGTGTGTGTGTGTGTGTTCTGTATATCAGGAGCAACAAGTCGTCCCCAGCCACCGACAGCCCCGACACCCCATCACCACTTCCTGATCCCGCCTTCCAACTGGCTGTGGAGGCCAAAGAGCTGGTGGCAGGAGTCTGCACCCCCCTTGCTGATGACAAAGGTACACTGGACCACTGCACGATGAATTGATTAGATAATAGAATCCTTTTTGCAACAATTTTGACAATCAATTAATGATGATTGATTAATACTGTTACTGTGTGCACTGAAAGTCTTTTTTTTCTGTCCAACTGTGATTGACCCGCAGCGTCAGGGAGCGCGCTGGAGGCAGCATCAGTCCCAGATGTCGGCCCTCACCAGATGTGAGCACCAAAGAGCCACTAGAGAGAAGACTGTGGGGAGGACCTGGGGCCGGGGGGGGCGGGCAGGCTGAAGAGGCCGAAATGAGCAGCTGAACCCACGAATGGACGACGCCGTGGGCGAGCCGACAGCACACCATCCGACACACCTTCTCAAAATAACGACACCGCAAACGTTTTAATGCCAAAAGTCTCGCACGCATTTCAATTAGTGTCTTCCTTTTGAAACATTCAACAAGTCTGTATGGAGGGTTCAGCTAGCGGGGATGTGTTGGTCTGAGTCGTGACCCCGAGGACTCTCCTCGCTCGACAATTCTATATACGTACAGGAGTCTCTGCCAAATATAAAAAACGTCTGCAGGAATTCTCTTTTTGTGTTACTCTGACAGCAGGTGGTGTTGGAGGAGCTGCATGACCGAGTCCACAACACACACATGCTGCTGTAAACCTTGTTAATACCCCCGACCTCTTTTCTAACCCCTCCCCCGTACCCACACTCACACACACACAGATCGACTCCATGGATTGCATGTTAAGGAGGACTTTGTTTACTTGGAAAGGAAAATCCAGAGCTGGTCCGTTCAACAAGACTCTTCTCTTCTTCTTGTGTCATAATAACTCGCTGCCATCTGCCTCCGTCACACACCGTCGCTTGTTTGCTCTGCCACAGAGGTCATGAAGGAAAAACAAAAAAAACGCTACAGTGCCCCCACCCCAACCCCCATCTCCATAACTCTCCTCGTGCCCTTATTCATCAATAAAAAGGCAAAGAACGAAGTATTTCCGAGACGTGGGACTTGCAGCAGTGTTCCGTCCCCTGCGACTTCATGTCACTGCATGGTTCTCATTGACGTGTCTCCTGCATCCAGGAGTGGCTTTACTGTTGCTGTAGCTCCTGCTGTGTAATCTTGTGTTTTGGTAGTCGCAGTAGTCTAGGCAGACGTCGGTCGTAGGCTACATGTGGAAACATTCATTTTCTTTATACGGACAGCTGCAAATGCTTTAAAAAAACAAAAAACAAACACACGACATGTCCTGTACTTACAACCAGATTGCATCTTCGGTGTGGCCTCATATCTTTCTGTTACTGTTTTATATTAAAGGAATAACTGACGACTGAATTTGATGTCGTGTTTATTTCGGTTTCCTAGCGGTACTAAAGCGGTGCTTTTTCAGAATCAAAAATGTGAGGAAAGGATCTGAAATAAATCTAGAGAAATGTCAATGACATCAGACATCAGTAAACTCATTAAAATGTTGCCTGACTAAAAAACAAAAAGTTCTTAGAAAGAACTGGGGAACAATAAAACTAGGCTTTCAAGTCTGTGTGAAAAGACACGTCTTCTTAAAGGTCCCATATTGTAGAAAGTGAGGTTTCCACGTCTTGTTTGATTATAAAGCAGCTCTAGGTGCTGTATAAATACTGTGAAAGTATCAAAACGCAGAAACTGCGCCTTTAAACGAGCTGTCAGGACTTCCTGTAAGGTTGTGATGTCACAACTACACAGTCACTATTCCTCCACAGCTACTCGGCAAGGAAACACAACAAAGGAATGTTTCACTTCACTTCCCATGACGCTCATAGAATGACTCTTATTCCATTAATAACATTAGCGGCTGTTTCCTGTTTCGCTTTGATTACTTCTCTCCTGTCTCAGGCTCAGATCCCCCCAACCCTCAGGGTGCTTCAAGCACATTCTGATGTGTACTCCCAGGGGTCCGTCTCAGATCCCAGAGATGATTTCTTTCAACGTTGTGTCGTCTGCATCAGGTTTTACTTTGATGACATTCAGAAATAAACAAATACAAGTTCTCTGTAACAATATTTTACTGCCCACACAATATACCAACTTGGATTTTCTCCCATACAGAACAAACAACAGTGTATGTAGGGTTCATTTAAAACTTAGGACTTCTCATAAATTAAAAGTGATGTGAAGGATCAGGGGAGGAGTCGCTCTACAATGTTCTCTCTGCAGCTCTCTCTCTGAGGGAAGAGCAGGTCCGACCACAACTGTCTCCGGGTGGGGGGGGGGGGGTCTGCTCTCAAGAGGTTTGGTGGTCCATCAGAACAGGGACTAGAACGGTCTCTGGAAGGTGATGGGGGGGGGGCGAACCCACGCTGCTCGGGCTGCGGAGGTTCGAGTCGTAGGAGCTGGGCGTCATTCCCACGATGCCATCGGTCTGGGGCGTCTCCGCACACAGGAAGTCGTCCTCGTCCTCCCTCGAGCACTGACAGACAAACGGTGAGCCACAACCACAGTTTTAAGTGACCATGACAGTCCAGATCCATGTCAGCGAGTACACAAGACTCCCATTTCATATTTCCATGTCTTCTTTTCATACATCAAAAACAAAATGAAGCGAAACTGACGTCCCTATTTTGGACTATTTCCTGACATTTTATAGACAAAATGCACTTCTTGAACATTGTTCAACCCCCTCTGTCATCTCACCTGTTGGCCTGATTTGGCGGGAAGCAGCTCTGTGTCTGCTAGTTCCTCCCAGACCTGGTGGAGTGGCTCAATCAGCTGACCAGACCTGCACACACACACACACAAACAGACCTGTGAGATCCTGCTTGTTTTGTTCGTGCAGTTTTGCTGCTCTGTCCGTCAAGTGTTCTCTGGACTGGACAGTCATTTCAGAACTTTTCACAAGTTAATGACAAAAATCCGGAGTCATGGAACGGTAACCTCCTGAATGTAATGTTAAAGTTAATGCAAACGGATCTGCGGCCACTGAGCTTGACCCTGTGGTGAGACTGTTTTGGCAGCCACTCTTTCACATTAGGTTTAACATTAATCTCACAGATTACAGTTCCAACGCGTTGGTCTTTCTAGAGGTTTGAGAGGTTCGGGTAAAGGCTGAACCGAGCCCGCCAGTGTACCTCTTGAGCAGGTAGGGGTCGAAGGGGAAGAAGCTGTCCAGAGGGTTGGTGTTGGTGGTCACGCTGTCTCCCCCTGCAGAGCTCCGGACCACCGGCAGTACGTGGCAGTTGTTCCTCTCTATGATGGTGTAGCAGAACACCACCTGATACTTCCTGCAACAACAACAATTTTTAATAATTGGCTGTGGGGGTAAAAGGTAACAGGACATGTTTTAAGTTAGCTAGACTATATGCCTATGTGCAATATCTCGACAGATAAAATGATGAAGCCTATATTAATGTGATTGCTAACCTAATTTGGTACAGAAAATGTAGTTATTACTGTCACTGAAAAATAACTGTTACTTTAAATTCTCATGTCGTCATTTACCTCAACTGCAGAGGGTACCGGGCCTTTATTTGAAGCAGGCCTATATTAGAGACAGGCCTTTTATTTCTCACTCGCTCTGTTGGATGACTATATATTTGGTCATATTTTTGTACGAAGCTTCCTTCTTTTCTGATCCGCTCCAGTCTGTCGTTATAAAGGGCCGGGAGAAGAGAAAATTAAAAAAATTTGCATTTCATTTGAATTAACTGGAAACAAAGCAGCATTACTAGTTTCACTAATTAGCACAGATTATGGACCCCAAAAAAAACTGAAAATCCAAACTGGATTGGATTTGACTCCGGAGCAATGATCCAGACATCTCCTGTTTTAAATGAGCTCTGTGACTTTACAACAAGAAACGTGAACCGTCGCTTCAAACAACGAGCTCGGACCCCTTGGCCCGGTTAACCCTTTCAGTAATCCATCCAGTGGTTCCCGACCTTTTTAGCTTGTGACCCATTAAACGATGCCGTGTCTCCTTGAGACCCCTCTTCACAGGTTTGTGCTGGTTGTCACTAACTGAACTGAGTGACTTTTCTTTTCATTGTTTTACTGAATAATTATTCAAAGTTGCATTATGTAGTAATTCACACAGCAAAGATTAGAGGAAAGTCCAAATGGAATATGATTTGGTGTAGCAGATATAATTAATCATGTAGTGACCCCTCAGATTCATCTTGGGAACCCCTTTGTGGGGGTCCCAACCCCCAAGTTGGGGACCGCTGATCTAGCCTATTCGAGCCTATTAAAGTCATTGTTTTAATGGACATTTCCATCATTCTGTGGTAGAAGAAGCTTGAAGAGCAATGGGAAAGTCCCAACTCAAGCAAACATGGAAGGTTTGGTTTTGTGAGGTCTGCGGGCGCAGGTGCCTCTGCAAACAAAAGATGCCGTCTGAGCCGGAGGAAAACCAGAACCCAACAGGGTGAACTGACGCCTGATGAAAACTGCTTGTCCCACCGTGAAAATAGGCCCCATCAGAGTTGGAATCACAGGTACTGGAGAGTCCCGGTGGCCTTGTGTTTAAGATATATGCCATGTTACTGTCTCCTCTCTCTTCCCCTTCATTACCTGTCTGCATCTCTACTGTAACCTATCCAATAAAGAGAATATACTGAGAAGGGACAGGGAATAACATGTCCAATTTAACAAACTACAACAAGAGAAGAGGGTTCGATTTCAAAAATCAGCTTCTACTCCAAACTGATGGCTACAGGCCGACAACAACTGGTGAAAAAAAGTTCTGTATTTGAGGTTTCAGTCCCATTTGTTTGTGTATTTGTTACCACGACACCTAAAAACTTGTCAACGGACTGCAGTGAAATCTGGAGGGATGGGCAACAGAGCAAGGAATGGACGGATTAGGTTTTTGTGCAGATCCAGGATTTTATTACATGTATAATTAGACCTTAATGACATTCATCAACACAGTTTCAGATTTTCTGCAAACCCTGCTTGGGTAGGCATGCTGGTGCAGTGGTTAGCACTGTCGCGCGGAAGGTGCTGGGTGTTCGATCCCTGGCTTCCACATGTCGGAGTGTCCTTGAGCAAGACACTGAACCCTGAAGTTGCGGACCCCTGGATCGGTGTAAACGTGCCGTGGACCGCTCGGCGGCCCGATCCTAAAGTTACAAACCGGTTGACTGAAGCTTTGATGCTGATTCTGCACAGCGCCTCCGCTCTCGTAAAAGGTCAAAGGTCAACGCGAGACTCTTGCGTCTCCTAACGTCAGCGTCATGTTGCTTGCGGAGGTAAAAACAAAACATCCAAGGAAATTCACACACACTGCAGTAAACATTTAGACTGCCACCTCGAGCTTCTAAGAGTCAGCTGCAGCTCTTTCTAAATTGAACGTGAGGCACAGTGTGGACAGTAAGAGGCATGCTGTAGCTGCACAACCAGAAGACAAATACCAGGTGTTTCCGTCTAATGTGCATGGCGAAATTTGCAGACGACACCACAGTGCTGGGACGAATCACTAGCAACGATGAGTCTGTATATAGGAGGGAGGTACAGAATTTGGCAGCCTGGTATACCGACCACAACCTGAGCCTCAACATCAAGAAGACCAAGGAGGTCAGTGTGGACTTCTGCAGGGAAAAGGTTCCGATCCATCCGAGCAAGAACAACCGGGACACATCCCACATGCCATAAGACTTCTTAACAACCAACCCCCCCCCATCAAGTGAAATGAACTGATTTAGCACCAAAGCCACTTTTTGCATTGTTGCACCCATTTAACTGCCTGATGTGCCTCGAAATTACAAATGATTACTTATTAACTTATTACTATTTATTGCTTTATTACTTTTAGATTGTTATTTATTTATTGACTACGGCTCTGGGGATGCTGTGCTGTCTCGTTGTTGTTATGACAATGACAATAAAGAACATTGAACTTTGAACTTCAACTTATTGGCTATTAATAGCATTGATAATGGGGATTGTGAGCTGTGACGTGCAGCAAAGCATAGCAAAGTGCCTGGTCAGCATTCACAGGATGAGAGAGAGATTAAAAAGGTCTGTCAGTGTTGAGAACTTCAACCACTGGAGGTCAGCAGATACATGATTTTCAGTTGACTGTAATTCCATTTTTACAGTGGGTGTGTCGGCCCCCTTCCCAGTGGCTGTGGTGCAGCTCATTTGTAGTGAGTGTTTGTGGATCATGAATATCTTCACTTTGTTTTTAACACGGCCTTCTCTGGTGTCGTGGCTGCATGTTTCATCCAGCCAGGTGTACCAGGACCACGATCCACAGGAACCTGTGAGACGACAAAGCATAAAGAAACTCCGGGGGAACAAATAAAGTTAGTAACATGCATTGGAGGGACATGAATGTGTAAAGATGGAGAGAGAGAGGAGGACAGCTCAGTGCATCATGGGACGTCCCCCAGCAGTCTAGGCCTATAGCAGCATAACTAGGGGGCTGGTCCAGGCAGGCCTGAGCCAGCCCCCAACTATAAGCGTTATCAAAAAGTTTTAAGCCTCCTCTTAAAAGTAGAGAGTGTGTCTGCCCCCCTGGACCCAAACTGGGAGCCGATTCCACAGGAGAGGAGCTTGATACCTGAAGGCTCTGGCTCCTGTTCTGCTTTTTTTTGGAAAGTAACAAATACATGGACTAGTTTGCTAGACTTAGTTGCATCTGGTTGAGACGGGATCTGCCTGATTTTTGCAATGTTACGTATGTATCAATACGTAACATTGCAAATCCTTCGATACTGTGTTTCTGAGGCATTCAGGGCCAAGAACAATAACTTCTGTCTTGTCCGAGTTCAACATCAGATAATTGCAGGTCATCCAGGTTTGCATGCTTGGAGCTTAGCTAACTGATGAGGTTCTTCTGGCTTGATCGACAGATATAACTGGGTCATCATCTCCATAACAATGAAAGTTTATGGAGTGTTTTCTAATAATATCGCCTAAAGGAAGCATATATAAGGTGAATAGAATTGGTCCAAGCACAGAACCTTGTGGAGCTCCATGACTGACTTTGGCGTGCATGGAGGATTCATCGTTAACGTGTACAAACTGAGGTCGATCTGTAGCACTTAAATAGGACCAGCTTAGTAAATGGTAAATGGTCTCACTTATTTAGCACTTTTCAACTTTTATGGTTCACAAAGTGCTTTACAGTCAAGTCACATTCACCCATTCACACACCGATGGCGACCGAGCTGCCATGCAAGGTGCTGGTTCAGTGTCTTGCTCAAGGACACTTCGACATGACGGGGGGAGTCGGAGATCGAACCCCAGTCTCTGTAGTAGGATTGAAAGCAGCACTAAGATCTAACCTAACAAGTACAGAGACAAGTCCCTTGTCTGATGCAGTTAGAAGGTCATTTGTAACTTTCACCAGTGCTGTCTCTGTGCTATGATGAGCTCTGAAACCTGGCTGAAAGTCCTCAAGCAACTTATTGTCATGTAGAAAATCACACAGCTGGTTGGCGACTGCTTTCTCAAGAATCTTGGAGAGAAAGGGAAGGTTAGATATAGGTCTATAGTTGGCTAAAACCTCTGGATCAAGAGTGGGCTTTTTAAGAAGAGGTTTAATTACAGCTACTTTAAAGGACTGTGGTACGTAGCCTGTTAATAAAGACAGATTGATCATGTCTAGTAAACAAGTGCTGACTAAAGGTAAAACCTCTTTAAGCAGCCAAGTTGGGATGGGGTCTAAGAGACAAGTTGATGGCTTAGATGAAGAAATGGTTATTTGGTGAAGGTCGATGGGAGAAAAGCAATCTAAATATACATCAGGTTTTACAGCCGTTTCCTGTTGAGATTCCTGTGTTTGAAGGTAAGATACCACCTGAAGACAGGAGGTGATCAATTCTGTCTCTAATACTTGTTATTAACTTACTTACTTAATTGTATTGTGTTTTCTTCTATTAATGATAAGTAATAGTATACTTTTTTACATTAAAAGAAAGAAACATATGATAAACACAACACATTGTTAAAGATTAAACCAGAGATTTGCAACCTTTGTGGATTGTGACCAGGAACTGGTCAGGGAGAGACCAGAGAGACATTTCCCCTCTAAGCCTCTCACTGTTTGATGCTCACAGAGGTTAAATGATGCAATATTAAAAAAAAAAAAAAAAAAAAAAAAGAGCAAATATTAGAAAAGGTCTAAATATGACTCCAGATTTGTGTATCAGAACTTTTTTCCTTCTTTCCCCTCCCATCAATCGTCTCACGACCCCTCGGATTTATCCTGTGACCCTTTGGAGGGTCGGGAACCACTGGACTAAACTATCTATCTGTACATAAAGTGGCTCAAACTATCTCCGCCTCCATCAACTGCAACAGTAAAATGCTGCTCTAACGCTGATGCTTCAGTATTAACAATCTAATAGTGTCATGCGGAGTACTTTTACTTTTGATACTTTTATTTTGAAGGCAGGACTTTTACTTGCAAGTGTTTTTAGATTGTCGTATTGGTACTTTTACTCAAGTAAGTAAAGGATCTGTGCTCTTCTTCTTCACCACTGGTTTTAACCTCCAGCATATTTCACTTTTTTCTTAAATTAGTACAAATTTTTTTAACCTACTTTTTTTTAATTTTTATTATTATTATGTAAGAATGTTACTAATCCTCCGGCAGGTGGATTAGTGCGATGCTGTGAGTCTGGATGGCGGGTGATGGGTGAGCTCGGTGGGTGTGGCTCTGATGAGAGCAGTTGTCCAGCAGCAGTCAGCCTGCTGTGGTCGGCGTCGGTCCAACGGGAGGCTTCAGGTAAGATGGAGATGACCATATAACATTTTATCGTTTAACACTTGTTTTATGTTGCTGATAAAATGACACTGATTTAGACAATGGTTCACACTATGGATCCGCTGCTTGTCAGACTTCAGAGTTCAGGCCTCTTGCACGTATTCTATTTTGATTTTGCAGATTTTGCAGGAAGGTTAAGTAACGAGAAGAGAAAACTGTATTTTAGAGTTAAAGGAAGAAAAGTATATTTTCAGTGCGTATAATCATAAAATAATAAGTAATAGTGGCATTATTCTATGTTTTTCTTATTGTCAACAAATCCCATGAAAAGACCGAAACCAACGATGAATATATTCTAACTAACAAGTATTGTGTGTGTGTGTGTGTGTGTGTGTGTGTGCCAAAGAGCTCCACTGACCTTTTTCCACAGCAGACATGTTGACACAGGTTCTATTGAATTGTCCCAGTCGTGAGAGTGTGACAGTGAGCTAACATGAGCAATGTCAGGACACCGAAACTGAAGCAGCTAAATGGAATTCAGACATCATTCATGTAATTATTTACCAGATTATGAGCCGCCCCTGAGCTGTTTCTACTGTCACATGTCAAATGCCTGTGGTGACATTTTATTTTTTCTTTTCATTTTGTTCACTATTTTGACTCAATCCCACATACACTGTCCTGCAGCCTCTAATAGAGTTGTTGCAGGGGTGACATGTTTTTGTAGGCAAACCTGGAAGTTAGCATCTCGTCTTCCCTCGACTGAAAGCTGATGGGATTGTTCCACGGGATTTTGGATTATTGCAGAAAATAAGCTCTGTGGCAAAACAAACAGTTTATGATACTCACACATTTTGTTCAGCAAGATAATCTTCACTAATGAACGCCACTTTTATGGTTTTGGAAGCGTAAATGGAATTGCCAGAAGTAAAAAGCTAACGTTACGGCTATAAAGGAACGACACCATGGTCGGGTCAAAACGTGGAAATTAACCACCGACCTTATTTCAGGCATCTAACCAAAACCCCATTCAAAAAAAACCCATCGACTTTCAGACGAGGGGACCGGAAGTGTAGAAATGCGGACTCATTTCTGGGTTTTAGGACTCATTCCTGCAGCACTCTATACTCACTAGGGCTTGCCTAGGTCCAGATCTTTGAATCCACCCACTCCACCGAGTCTGGCCTGAAAGAAACATGCTAATGTTTTACATAAACCTTGACTTGAGGTGGAATGTGTTATGGATATCGCTGGTACGGCCTGTATGCCTCTCTTCTTGTACCATTTCCCTTGTGTGATTGTGTGTGTGTGTGTGTGTGTGTGTGTGTTCTAACACGTGATATATATTTTTTTATGTGAAACTGCTTGTGCTGCTGTCTTGACCAGGACTCCCTGGAAGAAGAGATTTGGCAAAATAAATAAATAATAATAAAAAGAATAATGTCAGAATTTTCCTTTCAGACTTTGTTGTCAGTTGTATCCTGACCTGTGGCGTTATCTGTGATATGGTGCAACGTACTTCAACAGTGTCCCCTAGTGTGTCCGCAGCAGTCACTGTATCAACCATGGATCCTTCCTCCCAACATGGGGTGGGCACTGAGGTCTCCACAACACTCAAACCTCTCCAGGACGGGGAGTCGCCTCGCTGTCGTGGCTGTCTGGCTCTATCCTGCTGGCTCCTCTACTTCAAGCCAATCGTGACCATCAGCGTGGGCACACTGCTGTTTGGATCCGGCACAGCCCTGTCCCTGCTCTACTTCACCCGGGCGGGCAATGTTCCCTACCTGCTGGGGCCGCTGTTCCTCTCTGCGGGTCTGGTGTTCCTGGTTGCCGGCCTGGTCTGGATCCCCATGCTCAAACGGAGCCTGGAGCGCAAGGCGCTCACCGAGGTCAACCACGGCAAGGGGCACCAAGTGGAGCACAAACGTCACTGATGCGGAACCACCCGGGACCCCATGAACCACCTGCTTTGTGACAATCGCACCATGGGACACATCTTTGATTGAAATGACCACACAGGTGTGTTTTTGGAGCTGGACCCAGACCGACGACTAAAAAGTCAGGACACCTCTACCTCTGCCGCTGCTTCAATTTTGAGCATTCTTTATCTTCACTCCATCGTGCAGTCCGACACCACGTTTACGTCAAGCGGTTTCCTGTTGGTGGGCTAATCAGTCCACGCCATTTCCAGCCGGGGCCATAGCCAGCATTTTAGAAATGTCATCAAGTCCCCCCCCCCTCCTCCCCGAGACAAATCTGACCTCCCACCAAAAACGAAAGTCTCAAAATGCTTTTCATTATTTTGATTTTTTTGGTTATTTATTGAGACTATTCTGTCGTCTCCCGACACGAAGGTCTGTGTCCGGTGAAAAGCAAGTTTCCTTGTGGTTGCCACGGGGAGACCAACGTGGCAAGACCCTTTTATTTTGCCTTTCTATGCAATATCATAGCCATGTATGACTGCCCTCCACTTACTTACTTTCTTTCTCCATTTAAACTTGAATAAATAATGTCCCACCCAATTCAAACTACTACTGTTATTTATTTATTTTTATTGATATGAGGGGTTTTTAGTAGATCAGTATGTAAGTTATATTATCCACCACCTCCGACTAAGTTTATTACAACATTTTCACATTCTTAACATCTTGGGACACCAGATTTGAACCTGTTAGGACGTTAAAACTTGCTGGCATGTAATGACATAAAGACCGTGTGTGATGAATTAAACCTTCTTAATACCACCTACAAAGCTCTGATTGGCCACTTGTATCTCCAGTGAGCGCGACGATAGGCCTAACTTTAACCGCTGGGGGAAAAAAACAGTTAAGACGTGGCCAGTGATTCAGAGTTCTGGAGCCAGGCTGAAGGCGAGAATGAGGCTCGAAACCCCCCCTCTACATATGAAAACCATGCAGGTGAATGTGTGTTGTATATATATGTATCTCCTGTGGGCCTTTTCTCTATTTTATTTGATGACTATGTCAAACTCGTTAAAAAAAAAAAAAAAAAGGTTGGAATTTGTGTTTTGCCCATCTGTCTCCTTGTTGCTCTCTCATTATTTATTTATTCTCTGCTCACTGCGGCTGCTGGTGGGCCCGTGTAAGTCTTTCAGAACGGGATTACCGAGGCAGAGAAGTGCTGCTGGACACATCCATCATCTCTGATTGTTCCGGAGCTCCCAAACTCCACCCCTACACACACACACACACACACACACACACACACACACACACACACACAAAACTGACCTGAACTGACCTGACCTAATCTAACCTGCAGCGTGTCCATCTGTCTGTGTGCACTATGCAGATACAACAGAAAGCGTTGTAAAATATACTGAATGCACGTACTAATCTGCTCCACAACGAAAGAGGATTTATATTAGATTGGATTCGATTCAACTTGTTATTACACTGAGTGCCAGCGCAACAAAACGCACATACAGATAGATAGAATATGAAGTGCTCCACCTCAGCCGACTACAACAGCAAAAACTGCACTTGGACACTGAAGCATTAGTGATAATAATTCAATCTATAGAAAAGTATAACATTTTGCGTATGTTACTTAGATCACAGGCAGCTTAGAAAAGGAGACGGCTCAACTCAAGAGTCGCTTCCTGTATCAAGGCGTCACGTGGGTTTGACCACTGCCCCGCCCCCTTTCAGGAGACCAGCGACAGGTCTATTCGCTCCAATGGGAGAAGTGAACGTGAAGGGCAACCGGTCCGTGGCTGAGGCGAGAGGTTTTCTCAGACATCTCAGGCACTGTGGCGGAGTTGGTTCAGGCTCTTGATGATGCAGCGGTAGGAGCTGACGTGGATCCCAAGATATATATATATACGCTTGTGCCTTCTTGACCAGGGGGTCACGCTCGACAGGCCCTCAGAGATGTGGACGGACGGGAAATGAAAGCCCTCAGCTCTGCTAAAGTCTCGTTTGACTATAATGCCAGTCTGGGTGCTGTATAAATACTGTGAGAGGATCAGAACACAGAGAAATGAAACACAGCCCCGTATTCAGACCTTATTTAACACTGAAAGGGAATGAGGTCCTGTTACTTTGGCACGTGTCAATGCACAAGGTTGACGGTCGTTTAAACTACTTCCTGTTTCACGTCGGAACAGACTGTTACAGGCACGCCTCGCACTTTGGCACGCTGCTGCTTCCCTTTTTCCCCTCACCACACCTCACCAACCCCGGCCTCGGAAATGAATCAGCGGCCCCACAGCCTCTGCCACGGCTTGTGTGTGTGTGTGTGTTGTGTTGTCTCTCGGGGCTGGAGGCCGTAAGGAGTCTGGAGACTGGCAGCCTCTGTTTACCCTGCCAGTGTCGTTACACTTGTTAAAACAGATGAATCTCAGTTCATTAATAAGGTGTTTGCGTCCCTTATCTGCTGTGGTCCCACACATTCAACACTCACTTTACACGGGCAGTCAAGTCTGGGTTACCACTGGCACCGACGAATCAAATAGTCCATTCCAAGAACAGCAGGTGGTGCTTACAGCCCCTCCTCCAGCGGGGCACCACGCCCCCTCCCTCTTGCAGTCTGAGGGAGGCGACCTGAGCGGGGGCTGAGCGCCTCACCTGGCTCACCTTCCAGCCGCCCTGAAACCCGATGCCGCGGCACAAAGGCACTGGGAAATAAGCGGCGGGTACTGCCAGAGACCTCCGCGTCTCTTCGGGGGGCCACGGGCTACAACTGCACGTTGACATGGAACCAGTCTACCGGGGCCTGGGTCGCTGCGTGTGCTGTTTCTGGCTCGCAGTCGCCTTTGACATTGCGGGCCTGGCCGTCCTTCTCATCGGGGTGTTCGCGAACGTGTTCTTCTATGACCTGCTCATCTACGCGGGCGCCATCGTCATCTTCCTCAGCCTCATCTGGTGGGTGTTCTGGTACTCCGGGAACATCGAGGTGCCCCCGGCGGAGCTGGAGGACGACGTCGGGCTCCTGAAGAAGGACAAGGGCGGCTTGAGCGGCATCAGCGGCGCGGTGAGGCGCCTCTCCAGCCGCGTGTCCAGCGGCATCAGGAGCTCGCTGCGCAGGAACGGCGGGCCGTCCGGCGCACGCACGGACCGCGCGCCGAGGCCCGCCGGCGGGCCGCAGGTGGCCGTTGCTATGACAACGGTGACCCCGCGGGAGGATACCCCGAGCGCGGTCTCCTCTGTGGCGGGTGAGATGCCGCACACAACAACAGAGACTTCACCTACATAGCGCAGGGCGACAGGTGAGTCGGAATGACACGCGCTTCCTTGTGACCCCCCCCATCCCATCCCATGACGAGACAAATATTTTCTGCTTTCTTTTACATTGCCTGTCTTTTGAACACGTTCTGTAAATCTTACTGTCCCTTAGTGATGACCGAAAGGTTGTTTTAAAGGCCTCTTCACACTGAAAAAAAAATACAAATCCTTTTGTATTTGAATTTACTTTTCATTCATTTGTGTTTTACCCTAAACACTCTCAAATCCTAGAGATAAAAAAACAAACACAAAAACAGAAATACAATAAATATGACAAGCGTACTGTAAAAAACAAACAAAAAAACAACCATGTGTCATGTGTGTGTTTTTTCGTAGAATGTAAAATCCCCCTCAAGCCATTAAACCCCAGAAATAATATAATAAATGGGAATAATCCACATATGTGAATATCCACATGTCAGCAAAGTGAGGTTACTGTGTTGCATTTGTGTGTTCGATGTTAGATCAATATGAAACATAAAACAAAACACGTCTAAGACGTATCCTTGGGGGTTGTGGACACAAAAGGAATCATGTGTCCTGTTTTAAATGTATTCATTTTAAGAGGGTTTAACAGGATTACATTGTATAAATGATCCTTATATTGTACTATAACGTTGTAGAGTAGCAGAGTACAACTTCATTTTCTTTCGGTGTGATGTAGTTTAAATGAGGAACTGAAAGGACTACCTGTGGCAGTGAAACTTCTTATCACTGGATGAATCATTAACCGCGCTCCGCCGCTCGCTAAAAGACAAGCCCTTAGTTTAAACAATAGCCGGCCCACCTGAAACTTCCTCGAAACCCTCAGCAGCCACAGATTAAAGTAAAGGCCCGTGATGAGGATGCATGGAAAGGAAACTTTGTGATCACCTCAAAACCCTCTTCCGTTCTGCGTTCATGGTTTTAATAATGATGTTTCATCCACTTTCTACCCCACAGAGGCTCGACCGGAGCCGGCCCTTGCGGTGTCTTCAGCTGACTCCAGTTGATGCTCAACTTTTCTACTGTTTATGTGTGTGTGTGTGTTTTTTAATGAGAATTATTAATAATTGACGATGATAAGTGTTAGCAGTTGTTCAGTCTTTGTTAAATACTTTATTAAAATGTATATTTTCCTAATAAATGTTTTTAATCAGTATGGCGGCATGGATTGAGTCTGTTTTTAGATCAGCAGACATACTGTAGTTACAATTACGGACTTTCAGCAATTCACAGTGATGACCGAGCCCAGTCTGACAGGAAATCCATAGTTCAGAATATGAAACATGAATGGTATCTTTTTTTATCCTACTGTTTGTAGGAGGAGTCATAGAACTCAACCAGGGCAGTTTTTTGTAAATAAAAGAAACCAAAGCCCTAAAATCTGAACCAAAAGTAAACTGAAACTACAAAGGAGTGATGGCACTTTTTATGTGTCACACTGTAACCAATAGGGGGGTCGAATTGAAAGTACGAATCGAACAGACATGCAAAATGTGCTGCATAATTACGATCTCGTGGCTGCAAAACACATTTGCTTTCTTGTACCATGCATGCCGTGCATATTGCCTGCAAAACAAACTGAATTTAGAGCCACGCATTCCTCTGATGGATTTTTCCATTCAATTCCAGTCATATTTTAGATATTTTGAGTGATATTTGTGACTGTTTCAATTCGTGCATTTGTGTGTGCACATGGTGACTGCACCACTGCATTGTGATCCATTGAACAGTGAACATTATGTTATTTCAGTATCCAACAATATCTTACATCAGTGGGGTTGAATGACAAGGTATAGATTCACTGGCGGACAAGTTCCGCTTGAAAGAGATTTTGATTCATTTTTGCAATGCGCATACACATGATTTGTCTTGCGCCTCTCTAACGGGATGATTTCTGTCCACGCGGCGTCTTGCGGGGTTCCTCAAGGGTCCATCCTCGGTCCTATACTGTTTTCTAATTATACGCTGCCATTGGGTCGCATCATCAGCCAGAACAACGTTTCCTACCTTTTTTTCTATGCCGACAATATGCAATTTTACCTTTATTTGAATCCTGACAATCTGAACAGAGTATTGATTCCTCGTGACCGTGTTGTCATCCAGAGGTGGACGGACCAAAACGTCCTACAGTTGAATGTCAACAGAAACATTTTGTACAACGTTTTGTAACTTCCTGGTTAGAATACTGTAATACACCTTTCTCTAGCGAAGTCTAGAGACTAGCCAGTAAACGTAGAGGAGCATTTAGCAGCTGAAGAGTAAGATGTTTCCCTGACAGACTGAGCGGGGGGGGGGCAATCATCTGTGCTGACGTCAGGAAAAAACTTGGAAACTAAGTATTTACAGCAGTCCGAAGCCTGAGCTTTGGGCTCACAGGGATTACTTTTACATATATTATTTGAAGTTTTGCAACGTTTGGCATTGTAACATTACATATATGACAGAAAATAAGGGAAAGCATAATAGGTCCCCTTTAACTCATCCCACAAATGACTCTTGGTTGGGCAAATTTGGGGGGGGGGGTGGGGGTTTATTCACCTTGTCCACCTAATGTCATTTTTTCCCCCAAACTTATAAGTTGCTAAGAAGATTGTCTACCATCTGTTGAGTTTACATGTTTCAACATTCTTCTGTAACAAACGTATGAGCTGCCGAATGACTGAAATGTCCGGGTTGAGGGAGGTGGCCGTCCGGGACTGGATCAGGTCTAGGTTTATTACAACATGAATTACATCATGTGTTACTGAAAGGCAAACCATTTACTGCCATACTCAACCAGCTTAGGTATTCCATATTTTCATTAAACTGAATTATTGATGTCAATTCGTTGAATAAAGTCAATCATTCATGCACTGGAGGTGCACTGTGAGACAACCGCACAAAGCTGCCTGTGTGCCTGAAGCACAATGGAAACCGAAAGCCTACACCACTTTCCAAAACCCTGTAGAATTATTTTCTTTTTGCGGCCTAGAAATGAAAATCAATTTATTCAGACGTTCTTAAATGTTACGTGTCGCGAAATAACAACAGGTTATAAGCAGACACGCTCTTCGGGCAGTTCATAAAGCAGGTGCAGCTTCTGCTGTGATCAAGGGCGTAGGTTTTGTATCAACAATGAGGAGGCGGGGGGCACATATTAAGCGAGTGGTCTGAGGAAATTTTGAGCAAACAAACACTTCATTTGCTGCGTTCTGGTGGATTTTTTTGCTTTACATCTCTATGTAGAACTGGCATTGTGGTGCTGTATGCTCTCTTTCTTCCGTGTGTCTTGGATCAGGCTACCAGCTCATGTGGATTCAAGGTTTACGCTGTGACCCATTACCTTACCAAAGACTTATCATTTCTGTTAAGATACTATGTCACCGGTTACTTTGGACTCACTGATGCTTTCAGGGCACTCGTGCTTGTTGCAGCAGGGAGAACACAATGTAACTGTATAATGCGATCAATAAATGTGAGCGGATGACTTTTGGTATTGTTGTGAAATATAGAGGTGTAGGCGGCAGCAGGCTTCCTTGTTCCCACCCGTGTTGATAACACGTCTCAGTGTTCAACCTTTGGAACCAGTTGGCTTTTATTATTCTGCTGTTTCCTCTGACTGTAGCCATGCTTTGCTTCAATACGCTCTGCCTGCATTATGGATTCTGCAAAGAAGTCCATTCAACCACTTTATGCTGAAGGGGGATTAACAAATCTACTTTTAAATCCCTGGCTTAAGTTAACACATGAATAGAGTAGTGCATTAAATGTAACAAAAGGGTGTGCCACTTCTTTTTACTTTAATGACATCATCATGCTGTGTGGGGAAAAAACAAAACAAATAACTGAGCTAGAGAACGAGATGAGTTTTCCTGGTGAGTGGTGGGAGTTTTACGGGATGAAGCATACTGAATTTCATAGGGACTTTAATTATTTGTCGCTTACACTTACTATACTATACTTCATCAACAAGGGGAGGAGCGAGGAGCTGAAGGCAGCATGGACTGGGCCAACGAACTGAATCTGTTTTTTTTTTTTTAAACAGATTTGACCCTTGAGGAACTCCACATGATGACTTTTGTTCGCTCAAATTCACAATTACCAGCGGTCCCTAAAGTGGTCCCTATCTTGTCAATGTGATTGGAACCAATTAAGCACAGTGCGGCGTGCATTATTGTTATTTATATTAATAACCTTTTTTAGTTCCCAGTTATTGAAGTTTCTCTTTACAGATATCATAATGAACCTGGAGTTTTTACACTGGTCTTCATAGAGGCATTAATAACATTACAACTGAAATCATTGGCAGAAACTGAAGGTGGGGATGTAAGCGCCTGGGTGCTGGTGTCGGCAAAGGTGGTCATTTTAAAGAAGACACAGCAATGATCAGAAAGGGCAACGTTAAAAAAAGGGCAGATTCCCCAATATGGGGAATGTCCACAGGGTGGACAATCATTTAAGGGACACACACGAACTCTTCTTTTTTTTTATTAGATAAAAATATGATTTTTATCTTTTATTAACAAATGATCAATACACTTAAGTTGAGTGAAAATCTCATTTAACAAAATAATAATATGAAAACAATTTATATTTTATTATAAATATTACATTTTATGATTTTACTATATGTTAGTAGTGCATGGACCATAGCGAGATAGCATCCTCTTATACAGAGCATATTTTCTGGCTTGTGTTCATTGTTTCGTAACTCAAGCTTGTGGGAAGACTTTTTATGTTTATTCCTTTATTTATTTATTGAACAGTTTCTCATTCGCAAACATCGTGGCTTTGAGGACTTAAACTGAGACAAACAGGATCAGGTCCTCTTCAGTGGGTAGAGGAGGCTAAACCAATCAAAGTAGTGAAAGTACTACAAAGTATAAAATCAGGACAACCAATTTGAGAGGGTCCTTTAATTGAGGCATATATGATTTTATTGAATCTACAACATTTAGGAACAGATGTTCATTGCTGTTGGATACCAACCCATGTTGGAATAGGGGGAAATTAGGTTGCAGATACACTTGCTAAAAAAATGCATTAAAAATAATGCATAATATAATGATAATGATATTTTAGAAATTGGTTTTTTTGGGAGATCAGACACAAAATCAGTAATTCATTAGGGAATAATGACATCTTGGCAGGAATTTTGGAATAACGACACTAAGGGTAGAGATTATTACAAAATTCAAAAGTGAGTCAGAGTAAGAAGTAATAGAGGTGAATGCAGGAAATAAGAGGATATTTTTTTTCTAGGTTAAGATGAGGACACACAGGACTGAATTCTACTTTAGACATCATGAAAAAGACAGAGTAGGAGAAATGTGAAACTTACTAACTGTAAAGAAACTGTTGAACATGTGCTGATAGGTTGTGACTGAAGGGCAGAGTGGTAGATGGGGAGGGAGTGGAGCGTCAAAGGTCTGTTAGATACGGGGGAAAAAAACAAGTCCAGGTTCAAAGGGCTTTATTTATATATCTAAATGAAACAGGATTGATTTCCAGAGTATAACTTCTTTATAAATAATTGTATTTTTTTTTGTTGTTGTTGTTTATGTCCTTTTGGTTTGGTTTGTTTGAAAGGTTTTTGATGTTTTTAAGTCACGATGTTTACACCCCCCCGGTGCAGTAGGTGGCGACATGCAACATAAAATTGGTTTGTGGTCCGCCGGTAAAATAAAAGAAGAAGAAGAAGTATCCACTTCCGGAAGTGCGCAATTGTTTCCCTTCCTCCTGTGGAGATGGAGCCCACACATGCGTGTGCTTGTTTACAGCGTAGTCGGGCATTTCTTTACAAAACATTGTAGTAACTTTACAAAAACCACCAACATTATCGCTAAACATTCGGCTGTTTAACGAGCTTACGGAATAAAATGAGACCGCCGCGTCTTTTCCGGATCTTTTAGCGTGAAGACAGCTAACTTAGCTTTGCTAAAAACAAGCGTTGGCGTTTCTATGAGCGCAGTGAAATATGGAGGTAGACGGTCGGGACTTTTTGAACACTCCTCCTGTTAAGACCGTCAGGTTTGGAGGCAGCGTTGCGGAAACGTTAGCTAAGCATAAACAGGTGAGTGGCCGTTAACGTTAACCATTTGAACGCTGACCGAAGTGTTAATGATGAACACTAGCTCTTTGCTGCTAACTGTGAGCGCGTCTCTCCTTGTCCGAAGGGGGACTCGAGTGACTATGAACTGCTGAGGCATCAGCTGGCTGACCCCGAGATAAAGGTGCAGTGAAGCGTCAAGTTTGTTTTTGAGGTGACCCGAGATCTGGTGTAACTTTTTGTTCCTCGTTGAGCTCTCTCTCTCTCTCTCCGCTGACAGGACGCTCAGATCGTCAACTGGCTACAGGAGTTCAGGAGCTGTGTGACAGAGCTCACCAAGGACCACGAGCAGCTCATCTATACCATCCTGGTGAGTGCTTAGGTTCAACCGCAGGAGTGGACTAACCACCATGGGGACCTGTGCCATTAGCCCAAAACAGTCAGATTCTTGTAGAATAGTGTCTACAACGTTATATGTATATTGTATTATCCTGAAACTGCTCTCTGGTTGTGTGTGTTTTTTTTTTCTAGAGGCTTCCATGGGTGGGCCGGAGCCAGGCTGTGGTGGAGGAGTACATGGCCTTTCTCAGTAACCTGGTCTCAGCACAGACTGTCTACCTGTGTGCCTGCCTCAAGATGGTGGTCTCCCACTTCACTCCCAGTAGGTTTCCCCCAGACTGGTGTTTTAAAGTAATGAAATGATAATATGGTGCAAGTTTACCCCCAAAGGCAAAGGGGTGAACTTGGAGAAATAACTTGTGTGTGTGTGTGTGTTTTTCCAGAGAGAGTGACTATCTGTGAAGCAGGAGTCGACATCTCTGATTCAGATGACGAAGACGAGAGTAGGTGCCGTTCCTCTCATTTCAAATGAAATCAGCATATATGAAGTGCTTGTTTCAAACATAAGGGACTGTGAGTGTGTTTTTATGTCTGGCCGAGGTGTGTAAATTGGTGTTTTGCTGCTTGCTGATGTTTGGGGACGGTTCAGAGGGCAGTGAGAGGGTGTGAATACGAAGCAGGACGTCCTCCTTCTCAAAGTCTCTTTTTGAATACAAATTAACCCTCTACGGCCCCTTTTTTTTTTTTGCTTTGTTAAGACCTCCCCAGAAACTTCGATCAGTGTCACCAGGCGTTGCAGCTCATCACCAGATACGTCCCATCGTAAGTCGCTTATTATTCTGCCAGGTTTTTTTTTGTCGTCTCGTGTCTCGAAGAATTGGCTTCATACTCGGAGAGTGAAATGAACCAAACCAAATGAACCTTGTTTACTTCTTCAAATATGATACATGAGTCCATACCTGCTATATGCATGCTGGTCTGGAGACTTTCAACAGCCCTTTAGGGAATGTGGGGGGATATTTACTCCTATGTGTTTTAAAGGGGACCTATTATTCTCATATCCAGCTCTATATTTTCATTTTGTGACTCCACTGGAGCAGCTTTGCACGATTCACAGTTCAAAAAAGTCCTGATTTATCTCATACTGGCCCTTCATGTAGCCCCTCAGTTCACCCTCTGTCTGAAACAAGCCGCTTGAGTTTCGGTCCCCCCCCCCCCCCCCTTCAGGCCACTTTCTTCTGATTGGCCGTTCTGATTGGAGTTCCGGAAGTCTTTGGAAGAATTTCCAAAGGCAAACTGTAAACCTAACGTTACTAAACAACATTTACGTAAACATAAACATCACGTCTGTGCCTGGAGCAGAGATACCATATAAGGACATCCGTGCCTGTCTGACATCAGATAGGCCCGGCGGTTGAAAAAACTGAAACGGAGCGTTCAGAACAGTCTGAAGCCTGAGCTTTTGCCTCGCAGGGATTACGTTTACATACGTTTACCTCATTATTTGGCAATGTTTGGTATGAATATCCGACATTGTAACATTATACATATGACAGAAAATAAAGAAAAGCATAACAGGTCCTCTTTAAAACAACCAAATTGTTTACTAGAAATAAGTATTATGACTGTGTAGGCTGGCAAAAATCCGGTAAATTCGCACATATGTATATGTTTTTATATTGTGTTTTTATATACCATATTTAAAAATACACTATAGATATAGACAGCATGATCTTCATCGGATCTTCACAAACACTCATTTCCTGCCCTGGTGTCGTGCACTGCACTGTAAAGGTTTGTCCTCATCTTTCAGCACGAGTCGCTTTCTGATGCCCATCCTGCAGGAGAACTTCCCCTTCGTGCAGAAGTCCTCCAGGACACTGGTAAGAGACAACGGGGCGACGCCTCACACCGCACACGACTGCCAGAATGTGACGTAGTGACAGTTGGGATTCGTTGCACCGCGTCACACTTGAGAGGTGACCTAGTGGCCTCGAACAGCAGCGAGCGGTTGAATGAATGATCTACTGGTGACCTCGTCACAGAGAGAACGCACAGTTACTTCAGTGACATCGGGAAACAGACCACTTAGCCCGTGGGGAGGCAACGAAGAGGGTTCAGCCATTCCTAGGCAGCGAGTGGCATCTGATCAGTTTAGGCTGTTTGCAGTAACGCTGATCAGAAGTGCGTAGCAGTAAATTCTGATCTGCATCGCTGACACCGCAGTGCTTTTGTTGACCGCTAGTTTGTTGCTCTCTACAGGAGTGTTACGTCCACAACCTCTTGAGGGTGACCACGTACATACCGCCACTTAGACGAGACGTACTGGAGGTGATCGTCGGAAAGATGCTCAAACTGGACGTAAGTGGTTTTAAACTCATAAAATAATCGTGACTGTCTGCGCATTGTCTGTCTTTGTAAGCAATGCTACTTTTATAGAATTATTATGTATGTATGTATAATGGAAAATGAATTAAACAACTTTATGGCATCGCACCGAATCGTTCTGTATTGAAATGTGTCGTCCCTGAATCGTATCGTAGCCCATGTATCTTGATCTGTATCGGCGATGTCTTCCATGTGAAGATCTCCTCCTGTTCTTCACAGTGTGTGTGTGTGTGTGTGTTATATTTCAGGTGAGCGCTTTGCGGTCAGACATTGAGGAGGCAGAAGAGAATGCAGTGCAGGATCAGCGGAGTGAGGAGGGACTCTTTGACATGGTAACAGCCAGCACTGGTTCGCTGAGTCCTCTGGGGTTTTGGGGGGGAGATTTTTAGTTTGAAATGCTCAGTGATAAAGTAGATTATAAGTAAAGAATAGAAAAATTAAAAAAAATTGGCTGGCAGTTTCAGAAAGGACAGAATTGTGGAAGTAAATTTAACTATGCAAACATCCCCAAGGAGCATGACAGGAAGTGAAATACAAACCTTTCGAATTTCAATTGAATAACATTCTGAAAAAAAAAAATAGAACTGAACTTGTCCTCCAACAACTGAGATACAAGAACAAAGTGTGTGTGTGTGTGTGTGTCTGTCAGGACGAGGACATGTCAGCAGACCACCCCCCCAGGACGGCTGTGATGGCCCACCCGGTGGCTGAGAGGCTGGACACTCTGATGGCTGTTCTGATGGCTTACATCAAGGATGTCTGCCACGTCAACGGTAGCTGAATAACGCAGCCAATAACCGACCAGTAACAGGAAGGCTTTAGGGAGGCTCTGGCTGACTGAAATACGTTTGAGAGATAGAATTTAGGAGGTGTGCGTCCCCCCTCTATGAAGCGATCTGATACAGATCCAGATACATGGGCTGCGGTACGATTCAGGGACGACACATTTCAATACAGAGCGATTCGGTGCGACCTGACACTGTTCTTCCCATGAAATCCGAACGTCTTCCGAACTGGAGCTGTGATGGCGCGCTGTAAACTGCTTCGGACAAGTTTCGTTTTTTTTGCCTCGCAAGCAACTCCACGCTGACGTTCCTCTCGCGTCGATATCGATTTGTAAACTTCAGAATCGGGCCCACGGAGCGGTTCATGGTACGTTTAGATCGATCCACAGGCATCCATGTAGTCGCGTCTTTAACGTTAAACCCGGCTCCGGCTTTGTATCGGTGAATCGCGACACCCCCAATAGAATTGAAAGAAATTCTCACAATACATTTTAGAATCCTAGAGAATGTGAAATGTACTTTTTGGGTCCTGTGTAGTGAGTGTTTTTGGTTGTATGGTGTGTCATCCTCCTCAGTGGTCTGTCGTCTGTTCTCTCTCTCTCTCTCAGGCTCTCTGCATGTGGAAAGGACTAAGGAGATGTACCGAGATTTGTTGAGTGTGTTTGACAAGCTCATTCTGCCAACACATGCTTCCTGTCACGTCCAGTACACACTCTTTTACCTCTGCAGCTTCAGACTGGTCAGTACTTACCACGCTGCGCATGAGTGTGTGTGTGTGTGTGTGATGATAGGAAACAGCAGTCTGGTCTTCAGCAGTGAGACACGTGATCAGTTGGACTGAGGTCCGGTGATTTGTATGTTCTGCGTCCCAGGCCCTGGCCGAGGCCTTCCTGGATCACCTGTGGAAGATCCTGCAGAGCCCCTCTCAGCCTGCCGTCCTCCGCCAGGCTGCTGCTGGATACCTGGGGAGCTTCCTGGCCCGAGCCAAGTTCATCCCTTTGCTGTGAGTTCATTTCTGCTTCCAGAAACCATAGAAGTGAGCAGTTTACCCCCCCCCCCCCTCTTGGTGTCCTAATCCAGCGTCCTCCCCTTCCTGCAGCACTGTGCGGGCCTGCCTAGACCTGCTGCTCTCGTGGATCCATCGCTACATCGACAGCCAGGACAGCAGCGGCAGACAGGCCTGCTGCGACATCAGCCTGCACGGACCCTTCTACACCACATGCCAGGCCGTCTTCTACACACTCATCTTCAGACACACAGCCATGCTGGAGGGCAACATGAAGAAAGGTACACCCCTCTGAACTGCACCAACGTCAGCCCCTCAGCAGAGACACCACCCGCTGCTCTAACGTGACGAGTCACTGTGCCACTCTGAGGCTGCGAAATCGCCAGTCCTCCCATTCATTTTGAATGTGGGTAGTCGCTTTAGGCTGCAGCTGTGAAAATTTGAATTTGATTATCAAATAATTGTTGAAGTCAGTTTTGAGTAAAAAGTAATATTTACAGCTCAAAAATTCAAACATTAATGTACATTTTGTTCACTAAATGACTAAAAATGTGTTTTAGCATTTAATTTAATGTATAAACTGTTAAAAATAGTCGTGATGTTTTCAAATTGCTATGTTTTTCCAACAAACGGCCCAAAACTGGAAAACACGGCAGCAAATCCGCATCAAATAATAACATCAGACCATCAGAACCACTGAGTCCAGAGTCACCCTGTCTGTGTGTTTGTCAGGTCTGGAGTACCTGCAGAGCCTGAACCTGGAGCGGGTGGTGATGTGTCAGCTGAACCCCCTCAAAGTCTGCCTGCCCTCAGTCACCAGCATGTTTGCTGCCATCACCAGGTACCACACCCTGTCCCTGCTCTGTCAGGGTTTTTTTTTTTTTTTTGGACTCATCTTTGTCTCTTTCCTCTGCCCTCTCTTCTCCTGCTCTCTCTCCCCTCATCTGTCCCTCCCAGAGGTCTCCCGTCCTCTGATCCACGTGTCCTCTCTGTCTATCAAGGTGAACAAACACTTATATAATAATTATATGACAAACTATATGTTCTCAAATATAGGCCGGGGCGTGGTCGCCACGAGCAAATAAAAACTGCCCACAAATACAGGCCTGGCCAAAAAAAACAAAAAAACAAGGGTAGATAAACTCCTGGTTCCTGTCATATAATGACCGTGCCATCTAAACATAATGTACATTTCCATCTCTTTAATGAATAATATGAATATGATAATGCCCTTCTCAGCATTTGTTGTTCTGAATTTTGTAGTAACATACAAGTGCCACAAGATGGCAGCAGCTACATTTGAAGCACCATATAGGTTCATGTTCCTGCAAATGTTGCACAGTATAAAAACAATGCAGGACTTTTAATTTGAAACAGATACAGGAAGTATCGAGTTTGTATTGACAGCGTCATGCAGTAACAAAAATATAAGGATGGACTGGAGCGGATCAGAAAAGAAGGAAGCTTTGTACAAAAAAAAATGACCAAATATAGTCATCCAACAGAGCGCGTGAGAAATAAAAGGCCTGTCTCTAATATAGGCCTGCTTCAAATAAAGGCCGGGTACCCTCTGCAGTTGAGGTAAATGACGACATGAGAATTTAAAGTAACAGTTATTTTTCAGTGACAGTAATAACTACATTTTCTGTACCAAACTAGGTTAGCAATCACGTTACTATAGGCTTCATCATTTTATCTGTCGAGATATTGCACATAGGCGTGTAGCCTAGCTAACTTAAAACATGTCCTGTACCCTTTTACCCCCCCCAGTCATTTGCAGCAGCCAGCCAACTCTTTGTTGTTGTTGCAGGAAGTATCAGGTGGTGTTCTGCTACACCATCATCGAGAGGAACAACCGCCACGTACTGCCGGTGGTCCGGAGCTCTGCAGGGGGAGACAGCGTGACCACCAACACCAACCCTCTGGACAGCTTCTTCCCCTTCGACCCCTACCTGCTCAAGAGGTACACTGGCGGGCTCGGTTCAGCCTTTACCCGAACCTCTCAAACCTCTAGAAAGACCAACGCGTTGGAAATGTAATCTGTGAGATTAATGTTAAACCTAATGTGAAAGAGTGGCTGCCAAAACAGTCTCACCACAGGGTCAAGCTCAGTGGCCGCAGATCCGTTTGCATTAACTTTAACAGGTCTGTTTGTTTGTTTGTTTGTTTGTTTGTGTTTGTGTTTGTGTTTGTGTTTGTGTTTGTGTTTGTGTTTGTGTGTGTGTGTGTGTGTGTGTGTGTGTGTGTGTGTGTGTGTGAATGCAGGTCTGGTCAGCTGATTGAGCCACTCTACCAGGTCTGGGAGGAACTAGCAGACACAGAGCTGCTACCCGCCAAATCAGGCCAACAGGTGAGATGACAGAGGGGGTTGAACAATGTTCAAGAAGTGCATTTTGTCTATAAAATGTCAGGAAATAGTCCAAAATAGGGACGTCAGTTTCGCTTCATTTTGCTTTTGATAGCCCCAACACCCATAAATCAGTAACTAAACCGCTTACTTTTTAAGAAAAAAAACCCCACAAAATGACGTGAAATACAAGAGGCGCATTCCTTTTAGCTGGAGCCAGAGAACGGTTGTCATTTTACTTATTAATTGGTCGTCAAAACAGCTGTCAATTTTGTTTTCTGACAATCGACTCAACATCATCAATGTCAAAGCAACTGGCTCCACAACGTAGTATTTGTAGCCTCTGAACTGAGAGAACTAAATATATCCAGTTGGGAAGGTAGAGCATGAAATGAAATGTATGAAAAGCCATGGATATATGAAATGAGACTCTTGTGTACTCGTTGACATGGATCTGGACTGTCATGGTCACTTAAAACTGTGGTTGTGGCTCACCGTGTGTCTGTCAGTGCTCGAGGGAGGACGAGGACGACTTCCTGTGTGCGGAGACGCCCCAGACCGAGGGCATCGTGGGAATGACGCCCAGCTCCTACGACTCGAACCTCCGCAGCCCGAGCAGCGTGGGTTCGCCCCCAATCGCCTTCCAGAGACCGTTCTAGTCCCTGTTCTGATGGACCACCAAACCTCTTGAGAGTCCAGTAGCTTCTGAGGAGCAGACCCCCCCCCCCCCCCCCCCGGAGACAGTCGTGGTCGGACCTGCTCTTCCCTCACAGAGAGAGCTGCAGAGAGAACACTGTAGAGCGACTCCTCCCCTGATCCTTCACATGACTTTTAATTTATGAGAAGTCCTAAGTTTTAAATGAACCCTACATACACTGTTGTTTGTTCTGTATGGGAGAAAATCCAAGTTGGTATTTTGTGTGGGCAGTAAAATATTGTTACAGAGAACTTGTATTTGTTTATTTCTGAATGTCATCAGAGTAAAACCTGATGCAGACGACACAACGTTGAAAGAAATCATCTCTGGGATCTGAGACGGACCCCTGGGAGTACACATCAGAATGTGCTTGAAGCACCCTGAAGGTGGGGGGGTCTGAGCCTGAGACAGGAGAGAAGTAATCAAAGCGAAACAGGAAACAGCCACTAATGTTATTAATGCAATAAGAGTCATTCTATGAGCGTCATGGGAAGTGAAGTGAAACATTCCTTTGTTGTGTTTCCTTGCCGAGTAGCTGTGGAGGAATAGTGACTGTGTAGTTGTGACATCAGAATCTTACAGGAAGTCCTGACAGCTCGTTTAAAGGCACAGTTTCTGCGTTTTGATACTTTCACAGTATTTATACAGCATCTAGAGCTGCTTTATAATCAAACAAATCGTGGAAACCTCACTTTCTACAATATGGGACCTTTAAGAAGACGTGTCTTTTCAGACAGACTTGGAAACCTAGTTTTATTGTTCTCCAATTCTTTCTAAGAACTTTTTTTTTTAGTTAGGCTAAATTTTAATGAGTTTACTAATGTCATTGACATTTCTCTAGATTTATTTCAGATCCTTTCCTCACATTTTTGATTCTGAAAAAGCACCGCTTTAGTACCGCTAGGATACCGAAATGAACACGACATCAAATTCTGTCGTCAGTTATTCCTTTAATATAAAACAGTAACAGAAAGATATGAGGCCACACCGAAGATGCAATCTGGTTGTAAGTACAGGACATGTCGTGTGTGTGTGTTTTTTTTTTTCAAAAGTATTTGCAGCTGTCCGTATAAAGAAAATGAATGTTTCCACATGTAGCCTACGACCGACGTCTGCCTAGACTACTGCGACTACCAAAACACAAGATTACACAGCAGGAGCTACAGCAACAGTAAAGCCACTCCTGGATGCAGGAGACACGTCAATGAGAACCATGCAGTGACATGAAGTCGCAGGGGACGGAACACTGCTGCAAGTCCCACGTCTCGGAAATACTTCATTCTTTGCCTTTTTATTGATGAATAAGGGCACGAGGAGAGTTATGGAGATGGGGGGTAGCTTTTTTTTTTTTTTTTTAACTCCCTTCATGACCTCTGTGGCAGAGCAAACAAGCAACGGTGTGACAGAGGCAGATGGCAGCGAGTTATTATGACACAAGGAGAAGAAGAAGGGTTTTGTTGAACGGACCAGCTCTGGATTTTCCTTTCCAAGTAAACAAAGTCCTCCTTAACATGCTGTTGGCTCGCCTACGCCGTCGTCCATTCGTGGGTTCGACATCTGGGACTGATGCTGCCTCCAGCGCGCCCCCCGACGCTGCGGGTCAATCACAGTTGGACAGAAAAAAAGACTTTCAGTGCACACAGTAACAGTATTAATCAATCATCATTAATTGATTGATTGTCAAAATTGTTGCAAAAAGGATTCTATTATCTAATCAATTCATCGTGCAGTGGTCCAGTGTACCTTTGTCATCAGCAGGGGGGGTTCACACTCCTGCCACCAGCTCTTTGGCCTCCACAGCCAGTTGGAAGGCGGGATCAGGAAGTGGTGATGGGGTGTCGGGGCTGTCGGTGGCTGGGGACGACTTGTTGCTCCTGATATATAGAACACACACACACACACACACACACACACACACAGGAAGAGTGTTGCAGCAGGACTCTCACTGCAGAGGTAATAATAATAATAATAATGTGGCGTTCAGAGTCTCTTACCCGCCTTCTCCTCCAAACAGGCTGGGTGTCGTCAGCACTTTGTGGACGTTCTGAGGACTTGACCTCCTCGTAGTCCTGCTCCGCGCTGCCGGCCTGCCGCTGGCCCGCCTCGGCCTCGGCCGCCTGCAGGCGGCTCTTCAGGCGCGTGTTCTCCTCCACGGTCAGACATGCTTTCTGGGAAGGACAACAGAATGTTCCGAGGTGAATATCTTCGCCTGCTGGATTCAACCCGACTCTTCCGCTTTACATTTTGGGAGTAAATCTCTCTGGCATTTCAGCATCTACACTGGCCTCGGCTCGTGTCTCACCTCTGAGGTCTTCTGCAGCTCCTCCTCCAGGGCTTTCTTGCTGTGCTCCATGTCCTTCAGCATCACCTGCCAAGAGAGGCAGCAGATGAAGCCCAGGTTTTTTTTTTACAGCTGTGATCATCGGGTCAGTGGGTCTGAGCCTTCTGTGGCTGGATGAAGCCACGCTACATAGGAAACCTCTCCTTCTGGTTCACTTGGTGTGTCAGTTGTTTTCCAACCCGAGCTTTGGCTGTTTGGCGTCGTGCCACCTTGCATGCCGTGACAAACAGTTTAAAGCGCTGATCCTCAGTCTTTAATACTATTTATGGCCTACATCGTATTTGCATCTCATTGTTAGTGTGGCAGGTCCAACTTTCCCACCCTGGTTTGTTATGTCATGTAACTGACAGAAGTCTTGGTCTTCACTGATCTCTGCTCTCCTACAGCTGTGTCATAGTTGTATCTGCAACCACAGGGACAGCCACGTGATTCTGAACTCACGGAGGGAGACTGAATAGATAAAAACAGATACGATCTTCCTCAGCGACAACAAGTTCTGGTGCAGCCATGTTAGTTCATGACGATCTTCCCCCTGGCGTTTCGGGGGAATACTGCAACGGATCGCCCATTAAGCACAAACTCCTCCGTGCGATCTCAAAGCTCACGCGACATCTGCGGCTTCAGGGTCCAAACATGGACCAGTTTTTTTCCACAATGCTAACTGCCAGCATTTTACAGTCACGGTGGAAACACATGTTTTCAATATGTTTTGAATGCAAAAAATACTCGCTTCCTCCAGTGCGCTTCCTGGGCAAGATCCTTCAGCCCCAGGCTAGTAGCTGGTCTTAGGGCGAAAACAAACAATCAGATGCTCTCAGGATACCAAAAAACGGGATGTGTAATGATCCACAGATTAAAGTAGACATTTTTCTTTTTGTCAAAACAATCCCATGAAAATAACAAAACCAACAATGAACGAATCCTAATAACAAGTATATTGTGTACTCTGGGCCACAGAGCTCAATATTGTTGTCAACACATCAATCAGCACTGGGTGACACGTTCCTTTATTACCATGAACACACACACTGTAGTTTATTTATTTATTATGAACTTCATTCTGTTGATGGAAACACTCACCTGAGTGTCCTTCACCTGAGTTCCTCCCTGCTGCACTGCATCCACCTCAGTCGTGTTTTATCCAGGTATCCTCGTGGTCCTCCAGTCAGTGCTCAGGGGATACAGTGAGCATACTGAACTGAATGTGTCACGTTCCTCAAGTAACAATACGATTCATACTGTTGTTACCAATTTGTTAGCTGCGATTGATTGTAGGCTGTAGACAACAATCTGATGCAATTCATTCAGTCACAAATGTGGTTGCTACCATGGAAACATGACCAAAACAGAGGGAGATAACGTCAGAGTCCAAATCAACCATAGTCCATGAGAGTCCATGTGTCTGCTGGTTGCGTAAGTAGGAAACTGTGGGCTAACATGTTAACGTAAACAAGCCTGAAGTGTGTCTGTCAGATTGTTAGGGTGAACATTATTCCCTTTGCTACACCCTTCATCGCTCCTCCTCCTTCAATACCTGCAGTTTCGGGGTTTCGTTTTACTCCGCCTCGTTCCTTACCCGGTGACAGTCTCCTCCAGACAGCACCTCCTGGATGAAGACCGCGGGGCCGTCGGGCCTGTTGGAGCCTCCGCCCATGGTGATGCCCAAACTGCTGGACCGCGCCACTGAAATGAGCTGAATCACTCCTTCACCTGGATGACTGAGAACACAACGACACAATGACACGTCAGTATCTGAAGTAAAGAAAAAGGGCTCTGTTTTTTGTAAATGAAGTGGCCTAGTGTGCCACGGGCCTATGGTAGACATCAACCTTTATTATGCCTCCAGGGATACTCTACTAATTCTCCACAGTCACGCGCACTGAAAGTGATACATTGGCTGACATTAGCTTATCACATATATATCTGTATTGGTGTATATGTTGGCTACTAACAAGAAGAGACTGTGTTGCAGATATACCAAAGATATGTTCAGTATTCTTTAGAAATGTAGGGATCCTTATCAAAAATGTTTGCCAACTCAGTCTGTGAACAACAGGAGAGCAGTGTCGCGGTCGATGTGAATCCTGTGCACACTAATCTTACCTGAGGGAGCGCAGCATGGGCCCACTGTTGTTGTACATGTTCTGAGATCCTGCCGGGCTCAACAACAAGGGACTCTGGGAGCGAGACGAGGAACCAGACGATGTGCTATCCAGGTAGCGGCCTCCTTTGGAATGGCAAGAAAGAACGAAAACAGAAAAATATAGAGAACGGGTGAGTGCGGTCATTCAACCTGTGCTTCGCTGGGGGGTGTAACAACAATTAGAGATACACACTCGTTAAGTAATCATTTAGATGAGGGGTAGTAAGCAAACATGATGTTCTCTTGATGTGTGTTTTCACACATTTCAGACATACTGAACTGAAACAGAAGCCTTCAACAATGTGCTGCTGCTGCAAATGGCTCCTGCAGCGGCACTGAGGCTCTCCACTGAAAAGCTTGTGTCGTCCTGTTAAACATTTCTTAAGCCGGAGCAACTCCAAGCACCGAATAATACCCAATACGTTGACCAAAAACCAACTGCCCCAATATCCCCCAGACTTGTTGTTTTTTTTTTTTTTTTATCTACAGCCTGGGGTGAACATCTGCTTCTTTCCCATCCTCAGATTCAAAAGGTAAATGTCATAGCGGGGAGGTTATTCATGGTGAAATTCAGCAGTATACAAGGATTCTTTTTTCTCTTTGTTTTTTTCCCCCCTCCCCGCTCTGTAAGAAGATTGCCTTGTTTGTTTGTTTGAGGCACTGGAAATCCTCGCCACTCATGAGTGACATCACCGTCCTGTTGTACCAGGCCACGTGTGTCACACAAAGTTCATTACAAATGCAGGGGAAGATCAAGCCCTTTCCAGCAGATGGTGGTAATGCAACATTTACGGCTGCCGACTGCTGTTGAACTAGACAGACGATGAAGAAGAAGAAGAAGCCTTTGCTTTTGATCCAAGCCCCCAGGAAGTGCCCCATGCTTTGAAGCCAATTTGACATGCATGCATGAATACATTTTTTGGCCACTTGGGGGCAGCACAACAAGCTGTAACCGTAACAATGACATATTACAGAGTTGCAAAGTGGGAGGATCAATTTTGGGCGCCCTTGGATCCAGAAGTCCCATTCATTTTTCCCATAGCCAATCTTACGAGACTCACAGTTGGATCGGCTTGAAACTCCTGGTTGAAAATATCTAATGCTTTGATTGAAAGTCAAAGGTACGAGCCTGTGTACAATTCTGTAATAGCGGCTGCGGCTCATGGGTATTCCACTATTTTGACCAGTCTGCCATGCCAAAAATACGGAGAAAACATGATTTATCAGCATAAATGTACATAATCATGACATCGTCCAGGACAGTCCATTGTTTCTGTGTTCAGTAACATTGAGGAGATCGTTTAAAGAAAACATTCCAGTGGGAACACAGAAAGGGGAAAAATACTTCCAGAACCAGCGGCCCCTAACTAACTCTATGACCCTATAAAGTTAGATATGGTGAACATTTACACCTCCATTAGCATTTATTTATAGCAGTGTTTCTGTTCACCTGAAGAATATAAATCCAATATTCACTCACCTTTCAGCTCTCTGTCCCGAGAAAAATATCTTTTTCACTGCTAAATTCACCAGCTGGTTGCTGACTTTGTCAGCTGTTTGGCGCTGGGAAGGTAACATATAGTGGGTTTATCAGAACGGTCTTGCTGAACTTGCTGCTGCTGCTGAAAACGATGCTGATGAGAGCTGGTTAGACTGAACCGACACGGTAAAGTTGTGGGACATCAAACCGAAACAATGAGCTGAAAGACACTAAAACACTCTCTAGAGAAGAGTGTAACTGCAGAGGTAGGTGACAATTCTCTGTGGGTTTGTCCCCTTTCACACACACACACACACACACACTGTCATTTGATCCATTGTAACAATATACAAACACTGACTAGAAGGCTTTAGGCTTTAAGGCCGAGTATTTAAATGTTGTAACTCATGCAAAGCAGAAGCATCAGGTCACCTTTCTCGTACTAACCACATTATTGTTGTACATTAAACGCCGAAAGTCAAAGGCCGTTGCTATTTATTCCCACACAAACTTTGTGGTATCTTTGACCCCCCCCCACCGGGTTCACCGCCAGCCCGAATCCTGAACCCAGCCTCTCCTACCTCCATGCTCCACGTGCAGTCCGATCCAGACGTTGAGATTCCCTTCTAAAAGCTTACTGAGCTCAGCCAAGTCTGGCTCATTATGTACAGAGGCCAGGTCGGTGTGCGTCAACCTGCAGCAGCTCTGAGCTTCGGCCCAGGTCTTTGCCTCTTCAACAAGGATGTAGAGACGAGGGAAACACGCAGGCAGGAAACATAAGTCCTGTGATCACGATAAAGAGAATTCTTTTTGATGCGTTCAGTGAGAAACTCACTTCACACAGTTTGTGACAGGAGAGGCATGTTCAAGGAATGGGCCAGAACTTTGTTTCAGACTTCATCTCACACTCACCGAAACTTGTACAAGTTGCAGCAAACACATTTTAAAAAGCACACTTTAACAAGAAAAGTTCTACATTGAAAATGACACCTAAGTAAAAATATGTAAATATCATTAGCTAAATGTATCACAAGTAAAGGTACTAATAATGCAGAAAATGGCCCCTGTGAGTTTTACATGATCATGTACATACTACTCATCATAAATGCTAATGTTGTGACTGCTGTCGAGGTGGATCTTAATAAACGTTTTATATATCCTGTTAGGTAGTTTGAGCTGTAAGAATGCATCCTATTTTATACGTTTGCCATCTGTTTAGTATGTGAAATCTTTTTTTCCCAAAGATTTTTTTTCGATGTTTATTTAGAATATATACACACACATCTACGTCATATACATTTCCCGCATCAGACAGACCAGACCCAGACCCATCTTTTATCCTTCACCAACTGATCGTTCCACAATACGATCAGGGCCTTTAGATTCTTGCCAATTTATTATCATATCCCAGGCGTCATTATTGTCCTGTATTGTTGACCTGTTTTACATTGTAATAAAAACATTTTTTTTAAAAACACAAAGAAATCCCTCAAACCAAGTTTGAATTTAAAGTCCACGTTTACATGTGCTTGCAACACCTCTCCTCACATGACCTCCAATTCTTTCTTTCTTTCAAATTCTGCCTTTTCCATTTTCAAATGATAATGAAAAGAGTTTTTCCTGTGTAGTAGCGTAGGAGGGCATGTGGATTTCCACTGTTTTGAGTATGGGCTTCCTAAATTCAATTGATGAAAACGTAAAATGGGGTAAAAATGTATACAAATTGATGATGATCCAAAAATGTATTCTGGAACAATCCGAACAAAGATTGTCTAGATTGTCCACAGAATATGACTTTCTGTCAGTTCATTTATTATCTGTTTCTGAATAGAATAAAAATGTCTCTAAATTGCTCTGCTGTCAACATGAATGCAAATCCAAAGACTTCTGAGTTGCATACTTAGACATTAGACGAACCAGCTGTGTTTTACAAATCAGTCCATGGAATACATTTGCTTACATTCATTAAATCATCAAAAGTTGATCCCTCTATCCCTCCATGGAGACCAGCTTAATGGTACATTCAGAGGAGCTATCCGAGGAGTTGACATAGGCTCACTGAAAGTACTTTCTCCATATTGCTGGGGGGGTTTTTTGTACTATAAAGTTGACAGAATTAATGTTTTTATCATTTGAAAATATATATGAAAAGAGGTTTTGAGGATAGACTTCAACATGAATCCATTGCTCTTCTGTTGTGTTTCTAGTTATGTGGCATGGCAGGTAAAATGCTATAATTCTAGATCTGGCACATTCAATTCCCCCCTCCAACTTGTAAAAACCTTCCTTTTAATTGTAGTATTGTTTTCCGCCAAATAAAGTCTGTAACAATAGAATTTGCTTTTTTAAAGAATATTTTTGGTGGCGGTAATTGGTCCTGCAGAAAATAAAAGTAATAACCTTGTAAGCCACGACATTTTGAATGTATTGATTATTCCTGTAAAGTTTAGGGGAAGATTCATCCATTTCATTATTTTATTGAGAAGCAAAATACAATTTTCTTTATACATCTGTTGCTGATTGTCACTTCCCACACACATCCCAAGTATTTGATGCTGGTTGGCCACTTAAATGATTGCTGTAGGTCCTGTATTGTGTTTTTATGTTTCCCTTCTGCCATAATTTCTCTTTTCTCCGTATTAATTTTATAACCCGAGACCACTGAATATTCAGAAAAAACATTGAAGGCATTTCAAGTTAGGTGAATACATCAAAAGATCATCAGCAAATACATTAACTTTGTATTGATATTTACCTCGACTGACACCTGTAACTTTCGGTCTGATTCTTTCTGCAAGTGTTTGAATGACTTCAAGCTGCTGTGAGAGCTGTTGTGGGAGATGACATGAGATGTTGTAATAATGTTTGGATGAAAGCACAAAAGAAATCACATGATTTAACATGCGGGACCTAGTCCTGGCTCGACTGTTGTATGTAAATGTGTTGTGAAAGTACTATTGATGAACCCTCAGGTCATCAGAATGTACACGGCTAGTGAGGGGCCACTGCCTCTCCCAGTGAAATGGGCAAGGCAACTTCTGTCACTCCTCAGAATCAGAATCAGAATCAGAAACTGTTTATTGCCAAGTAACATACATTACAAGGAATTTGCTGTGGTCTGAAGGTGCTATTGTTTTGATAACAAATAAGTAGAATATAAAAGCTAAAATAACAATAAGAATAAAAATAAAAATAAGATAAGATAAATAACAACAGTGCAGTGACCAGAATAAAGTAAAGTAAAGTGTCCAGATAAAGTGTCCAGTAGGGGGTGGGTGCGTTAATGTAACGCAGTGGGGACAGGGGTGATGTACGTTAATATAACGTATAGCTTGTATAGCTTGTCGTAGTGTTCGGGGGGGTGTCAGTGAGAGTTTGTCAGGTTGACTGCAGAGGGGAAGAAACTGTTTTTGTGGCGGGAGGTTTTGGTCCTGATGGACCGCAGCCTCCTGCCAGAGGGGAGGGGGTCGAACAGATGGTGTCCGGGGTGGGAGGGGTCAGCAGCGATCTTCCTGGCTCTCCTCAGGGTCCTGGAGGAGTACAGGTCCTGAAGAGATGGGAGGTTGCAGCCGATCACCCTCTCTGCAGAGCGGATGATACGCTGCAGTCTGCGTCTGTCCTTGGTGGAGGCAGCAGCGTACCAGACGGTGATGGAGGAGGTGAGGATGGACTCTATGATGGCAGTGTAGAAGTGAACCAGCATTTTTTGTGGCAGGTTAAACTTCCTCAGCTGCCTCAGGAAGTACATCCTCTGTTGGGCTTTCTTGATGAGGGAGCTGATGTTCAGCTCCCACCGGAGGTCCTGGCTGATGATGGAGCCCAGGAAACGGAAGGACTCCACAGTGTCCACTGGAGAGTCACACAGGGTGATGGGGGCGGGTGGGGCTGCGCTCTTCCTAAAGTCAACAACCATCTCCACTGTCTTTGAAGCGTTAAGCTCCAGGTTGTTGCTGTTGCACCAGGTCACCAGGTGGTCAATCTCCCACCTGTAGGCAGACTCATCCTCACCAGAGATGAGTCCGATGAGGGTGGTGTCGTCCGCGAACTTCAGGAGCTTGACGGACTGGTGACTGGAGGTGCAGCTGTTGGTGTACAGGGAGAAGAGTAGTGGAGAAAGAACGCAGCCTTGAGGGGAGCCGGTGCTGATCGTCCGCGAGTCTGAGACGTGTTTCCCCAGCTTCACGTGCTGCTTCCTGTCAGACAGGAAATCTGTGATCCACCTGCAGGTGGGGTCAGGCACGTTGAGCTGGGAGAGCTTGTCCTGAAGAAGAGCCGGGACGATGGTGTTGAAGGCAGAGCTGAAGTCCACAAACAGGATCCTGGCATAGGATCCTGCGGAGTCCAGGTGCTGGAGGATGAAGTGTAGAGCCAGGTTGACGGCGTCGTCTACAGACCTGTTGGCTCTGTAGGCGAACTGCAGGGGGTCCAGCAGAGAGTCTGTGATGGATTTGAGGTGGGACAGGACCAGGCGTTCAAATGATTTCATGACCACAGAGGTCAGGGCGACGGGTCTGTAGTCATTTAATCCTGTGGGCCCTGGTTTTTTGGGGACGGGGATGATGGTGGAGGCCTTGAAGCAGGCTGGCACGTGGCATGTCTCCAGTGAGGTGTTGAAGATGTCCGTGAACACCGGAGACAGCTGATCGGCGCAGCGCTTCAGGCAGGATGGGGAGATGGAGTCTGGTCCAGCAGCTTTACGCGGGTTTTGTCTCTTGAAGAGTCTGTTCACATCTCTTTCAAGGACAAACAGAGGTGTCTCCTTTATGGATTTAAATAAGCTTCATAGTTTATAGTGCAGCTCCATTGACGGGGATGACTTTCTGTTTCACCTGGTGTGTGTCTTTGATGACTGAACCCTATTTGGACTGGATTTATTTCTCTAGGGGAGTTGGGGTGACTTCTACGCACGTACCTTTGCTGGTCAATCATTTTTATCCTCTTGAGCGTGTGTGAGTAATTTTTCACGAGTAAGTCAAACATGTTTTTGCTGATCTGGTAGATGGAAGCACACTGACACCAACATATAGGACTATTTGGGAACCAACATGAAGAGAGAAAAAAATAATGCCATCAGGAGAGGAAGACCCCGCAGACCTCATCAAATGGGCTGTTAAGTTAGCTACAGGAAGGTACTGATATTGTCTTTTGTGCCACGTTTTTTTTTTTTTTTTTGTTGCATATATTTTAAATATCAATTGGCTAGCTAAAGATTGGTGTGACAGTGGGAATATTAAAATGCTATCCCGCTCCTGCTCACCTGTTCTGGAGTTATTGTCAATCCCACCTACATCCCACCACATGCGAATACAGAAACCGCTCTGTCAGTCACTTGAACAGCTCACAGCTGCGCTCATTGTTTCTGGAGACTTCAATCAGGCTAACCTTCAGAGGGTTCGGCCTGACTTCCGTCAACATATTGACTGCGCGACAAGGTGAATAAACACTCTGGATCACTGCTACGCGCCGTTGAAAAATGGCTACAGAGTGGAATAGCTGCCGTGGTCGGGAAGCGCGACCATGTGGCCAACTCCCTGAGGTCAAAACGCTCAAGGACCTAGGTTTTAACACCTCACTGTGCATGTGGATCCTTGACTTCCTGACAGGTAGACCCCAGGTGGTTAGGGTGGGTGGAGACGCCTCCTCCAACCTCATCACTGGAGTATCGCAGGACTGCATTTTGAGCCTCCTGCTGTACTCCCTGTACACACACACGACTGTGTAGCCACTTTCAACTCTAACGGTACCATCAAGCTTGCTGCTGTGCTGTGGTGGGCCTGATGACAGATAACAATGAAAAGGCCTACCTGAAGGAAGTAAAGGACCTGTTGGGACAACAACCTACTCCTATGAAAATGTGTGAGGAAAAAAAACTATTACAATAAGTGCAACTGTTTTGGGCGGCTTTCAGACTGTCTGGGCCAACTACATCAACTTCTGTGCGGACTCCACTGTCCCAGCAAGGACTGTCCATTGTTATTCAAATAAGAAGCTATGGGTGACAAGGGACATCAAGGCTGCTTCCTGAATGCAAAGAAGAGGGCTTTCAGAGCTGGCAACAGGAAGGAGGTGAGAACGATCCAGGCAGACAGTCAGACACTCAGAATAAACAAGACTGATTCTTATTTCACCTGTCATATACTACCGCATTATTTATTCTTCAAATGTCACAAGTGCACATACGCAACAGAGCAACACATACATATATGCTGTATATACACACACACACATATACATTGTTTTTGTATATATATTTTTAAATTTTATTTTTCACTTAATTTCACTACAAACAAATACAGTGCAGTGTAAAGCAGGTGCAGTGAGAATGAACCAAAACTGAAAGATGCTATGAAGCTCTGTAGAGTTGAGGGGGAACTGCGGTGATCGTTTACGGTGGCTTCATCACTACAAGTGACCCCTTTCATATACAGGTAGTCATGTGATCGCTGGCATAAAAAACAAATGTTGATTATATTTGCTATATAAGTGACCTAAATGAATGAGCTCAACTCAACAAATCAATTATCATCGCCATTCATCTAATCCGTCTAATTTGCTCTATTTGCTAATAATAAGAACTTCATAATTCATTTACACATCATTTCACGAACTACACAAACAAATACATAAAAAGTAACAGGCAGAGAAATAAAAGAAAAAAATGACTCACAAGTTCGTCAATTACAATCGGTGCAGTTAAAGCAGTGTGGCGTTGTGTGAGAAATGAATGCGTAGATCATTTTACGGCATCATTGGAGGATACAGCTGTTCTTCTTCTCCTCCTCCTTCTTGTCTGTTCTTTTCTTGTGGAAGACCTTTCCATCAGGCTTCTCCACCCATCTCAGCTTGACGTCTTCACCCAGGCCGCGGTCCCTCAAGCTGTGACTGAACTGAGAAATATGAAAGGGGGGCAGGCAAATGACCAGACTGTCCAAACTCACAGCAACAGGTTAGTCCTATAGGGTCGCCCCTTGAAGTGGTACCTTTTTCGGCTCAGCTGACTGAATGAGGTAGCTTAAGCATAGTCTATAGGGAGGTAAAGTAAGGAAAGGCTGTGTGAGTAGGTGAGTACCTCTGTACCTTTGCAGGACACTATGTAGGGGGGGTTGCTGTAATGCCGATTTGGACCAAATAAGTACAAAAGTCAAAACAAACATCAGGGTTATATACTATATCCGGATTTCTTATGTTTGCATTTTGCAAGCCTTCAAAAAGTCTCTTGCCGTCAGGCTCAAACATCATTACCTTCTGCAAGATGTCTACCCTCAGCTCCTCCGCGTCCACAGAGGAGTCCGTTTTCTCCAGCACCACCCGCACCACCTGCTTCCACATCGCGTGAGCTGTTTCATATCAGGGAACAGAGAGAATTTACATGTTGGCAAATGTAAAATTGAACTGTAAAAATGAAAGGTAATAATCATGGGGTATCTGTGGATATTGGAATGTTAGAGTTTGAGTATTTGAGTATGCAAATCAGAACTCACCACTGTAACACACGAAGCTCTGCTGGCTGTCACAATGCTCGTTATTCCATTTGCCAAAATTTGAAACAGCACAAGAGTGTTTTTGTGTGTTGGACGGTGCACTGGGAGCCCAGTTACTAAACGACTGTGCGCTCCCGTCCGACCACTTCCACGAGTTTCTGTAGAGGCCGATCCATGCGTAGGAACTCTGGATCATCGTCTTCATCTGGTCATTCTCAGCTTGGTTCCTCACACTGGCCAGGTCAGTGTAGTGCTCCCTGCAGTAGCTCTGAGCCTCAGACCAGGTCTTGGACTCCCTCACAAAGATGAAGCTCGATGAAGTGCCCTCTGTACTATTACCTACCACATACAGACATCAGTGTTGTTACTGACGTTCCTCACCTCGGTTTAAGCTTGTAAGATCATGGGGTCACCCAAACTAGCACTAGCAGCTTTGTGGATGGTAATGTTGGTCAGTCGGTCACTTTGGTCCAGATGGAAATGTAACTGTTGGATGGGTTGGGAATAAATGTCGAATGGATTTCATGGAATTTGAGAGGCTAATGTTCCCCTCTGGGGAATTATGTGAATTGTAATAACTTTTGTTATCCCTTAACTTTCCATATAGTGCCACCAACAGGTCAACATATTAATTTCTAACTAATAACATTCCCATCAGTCTCAATTGTACCTTGTGTTTGGTGCTATTTAGCAAATTTAGGCATGCTAAACTAACGGCCAGTGTACACATACGGTTGTGTCACGCAACCAGAGGCCTGTACTACGAAGCAGGTTCAACATACCCAGGATACCTTTTCGTTATCTGGCCCCACTGAGCCAAACAACCACGATCCCACTAGGGCGGTCACACAACGGTGGTTATCACCTCGGTAAGTCAACCCCAGGGTTACCCAATCTAGCCATGAGCGCGTTCACGTGTTTGCAGCATCTGACCAATCGCAAGCATGGACAAGTCTACTGGCAGCAGAGCGGCATATTTTACAAATGAAGAGCAAACCGTAATATTAGACAGATATGAAGAAGTTAAACACATCATCCAGGCTGAAAGCAACACAGCTGCAGCTGCCAAATGCAGGAAGGACAGCTGGCAAAAAAAAAAAATCACCACTGTGTGAAGGCTTCTAAATATCACTGCCGCATCATTAGGGCACCAGATCTGACTGTAATTACTGTAATTGTATTGTATTAAATTAATGGAACTTCAACGATTGGTGATGCCATTTTCCAAGAGAATTGATTCTCGGATCGACTTTTATACGAGTCGATCCGTTGTCTCAAACCTAGCAGTTACCAAGTTACCAAGAAAGAGGCGAACGACCGTCGTAACCCTGAAAACCCAGGGTTAAGCCTGAAGTGACCACAGAGGCTGTGCTTGTGTGACTTGTGTGGCTGTTCTTACCTCTGTAGCAAATGAATTTGAGTGCCATTGTGCACAGGGTATCGGCCCATTCACCAGTACTTCCAATTTGAATACAAAGTGTGTGGAACTTTGGACCGCCATTGGGTTCATTAGTTTCCCACATCCTGAACTCAGCCTCTCCTTCACCATAGTAATCTTGATTTTCCAGGGACCACCTCCATGCTTCATGGTCAACGTGCAGTCCGATCCAGACATTGAGCTTGCCTTCTAAAAGTTTATTGAGCTCAGCCAAGTCTTTGTCATTACGTACGGAGGCCAGGTCGGTGTACTTCCCTCTGCAGTAGCCCCGAGCTTCAGCCCAGGTCTTTGCCTCTTCAACAAGGATGTAGAGGCGAGGAAAACACGCAGGCAGGAAACACAGTCCTGTGGCAATGATGGAGAATTACTTCGGTGCGTTCAGTGATAAACTTGCTTTGTGCGGTAACTCAGAATGGCAGAAATAAGAGAAGCACGACCGGACAAATAATAAGGCCACACACATGCAAAGTTGCATAATGAATTGAACCATATTTCTAATCCGCTTGCTCACTCTAGATTCAAGTCTTTTTCATGTCAATTTGCCTACATCAGCATCTCCATGAATGTCAAAATATCTAACTAAGGATCTTTGGATCTGATAGTTACTCATACTGACCTGATATGACCATCATTATGACTACAGGACCCTTCATGATGGACCACTGGACAGCTTGGTTGCACCTGTAGATGTGTTACTGTTAGTGTTACATGCTAAATCAGTGCCCCTTAAAACACACATCACTCCTTAAAACACACTTGGATATTGTTGCTTTTCATCCTTGATTCCGATGCTTTTATCGTTGTTCATTTGCTATTCCTTACTTTTTAAATGAGTTTTTGTCTGTTTGTTTGATTCATTCATCTTAAAGCCTCTGAAAACAAGTTGGAAAAAGGTGATGTCGTGTAATTCCGCGGACTAATCAAAGCCTAGCCACATGTGAATCATGACGTGGTGACAGCTGTGGGATGTTGCCAGACCCACACAGCCCTGATTGTTGCGTATCTTGTCATGAATATTGATGTCACATAGAAATATTCAACATTTGGAGCCAAGTTTTCAGGGCTCCTCTACAATATAGGCCCTCAAGATTAGATAACAATGTGGGTGTTGCCTTAAGGCTCATATCATTTCAGTTTGCAATGTGCTTCAGTGGCTCTAACAACAATAAGACTTTCAATTTCAATCAATTAAAGTACCAAAAAGGAATTACTGTGCAGTGAACCTGCAGCCTTTTGGTAATCCAGCCTTGTCTAACAATGAATTTGTCTCCCAGAAGTACTACTCATTTGTCCCTATTACCTTTTGAAAGGACACATAATTTCTGCCTTAATCATGTTCCCCGCCAACATTTTCTGTAGTGTAGAAAGTGCTACTTTTATGTCGGACGCGAGTCGTAAGGCGGTGCCTGGGGTGGGCGGTGGCTCTCCGCAAAGCGCAAGATTTGGATTCTGGAGACGGGTTGCCATCCTGACTCCAGATTGGTGGTTACGGCTTAGGCAACAAAAAGCCTTTGGTTTGAGTAGATACTGTAGTGGAACATTTAGTTTCAACAATTAAGCAAATCAGCAAATATGTTGAACGTATTTGCTGTTGCAAAGTAGTATATAAATAGTATGTAATTTCTAGCCGACAGGGTTGAGCCCATTGCATGATTCACGATCTCTAAAATCTATTCAAAATACCAAAGACCTCTGATTTGTCATCATTAGAGTTATATCAGGTATGGATGTTTTAGACAGCTGAAAACTACATGACATTTAATACACGTAAAGCCATCTGAAGGTACTCTAGAAGTCATGTCAGGCCAATTGTCCTTACCTGAAGTAAATGCCACTTGCTTTGTATCAAGCAGCTGAAACAAATATTCTGATGCCTCTCTCTGGTTGTGTCAAGAGCCGAGAATGAGGTTTCTTTGGAGCTGCGCCTCCAACTATATAGATCTGTTACCACAACCCCCCCCCCTTCACTTTTTTGTCACAATGTGAAGAGGATCAGATATCACAGCATGTTTTGTCTAGCTCAAATACTGCTGCTCTGTTGGGATCATCCCTGATTTTCATAGGACGTCCTTGAATGAAGAAACATTCATGTAAAGGTTTTGTGGCTATTTTTGAATTGTCTGGTCATCAGGAAGCACAAAGTAACACCAGTGAGTTGAGCAGCTGAGTTTGACATTGATCATACTTTATACATCATCATGTTACTGTGATCTCAGACTGTCGTCATTAGTGGCTGTGCAACCAAACACTGCAGAACTGACACACAGGCCCGTGTCGTACTTAGTTTCCAAGACAACCGTATTTTCTGCTTTCAGGCTGAAACGGAGATGAAACTCGTGTCATTTCTTTAAAAACAGTGTCTCTGAGAATCCCCTGCCCTCGTCCTCAATTGTTATTCGAGTGTGGGTTCATTTGTAAATGAAAACAGATCATTGACATGTAGTTTGCATGCCACAAAGAGTGCGGTTTACTCTCCCTTTTTATCATGAGCAGTTCATGCAACCAGTCGCATACAGACTGACTCATTTTCATTTATTTGTTAAAATATCCAAACTCTGTGACTAAAGTCTTTATGATGATTTTATGATTTTCACGATTTCTTTATTATTGAGAATACTCCTTACATACATCCTTTGGTATTATCTTGCCAATGAATGACATGACAAATTAACAAAGTAAAGCCGGATATAAAAATCGATTGCAGTGGTTGTGTTTTATACCGTCATAGACACACACACACACACACACACACACACACACACACACACACACACACATTAACGCTATTGTTGATGGGGATGATGGTGCCATGGCAATTTGTATGCTTTTGGGACTAAAGTGAACTGTGACATGTTTGTTCATCTCTTACAGTTTCTGGGGACGCGTGTGATGAAACCAAAAAGAGTTCTTAAAATCGATGTCAGGGGAGCAGCAACAGGAGATATGCAGCGGCCCAGGACGCAAGCTGTCATGGCGATTTTTCTTTAGAATAGGACGCATTTCACTGCTTGAAAACAGTGACATTGCAGAATTGTTTTGCACAGCACAGAATTTGAGTGAAATACAACCAAACCCACGTTTGGATCTGGTTAAATACAGTGTCATTTTTCCCAAAATCATGGTCAGTTAATGAAAATACCTCACGATGGTGTTCTAAACACTCAAGGACCTGCTGTTGCTCTTCAGGAGTGAGACAGGCACCGGAAAGGTCAACTGCGATGGATGGAGCTTACAGCTTCCTGTGTTGGGCTGGGATCAACTTGTTGTAGCTGGACCTCAAACATGGAATAAGATACGGAGTAGCATACGGAGTCACAGAGTAATGTAGAGAGTGCTCTAGTCACAGATGGGACATTGGCTCCAAACTGGAATTTAAATGATATTACAAACAATTTTTAGTGCCCTTCAACACATATCTTGCCCCAATCAAATTACCAGCACCAACATAGGTACAAAAACTTATTACCCCTGGAGAACTCTGTGTAGTGGGGTGCTGTAATGACAATTCTGACCAAATAACAAGTCAAAAATGGAAGCTAAAAATGTAATTCACTGTTTGTGTAACATAGTTAAACAGGTTAAATCCTGCTAAATGGGACAACATCCCCCCCCCCCCCCCCCCCCCCCCCCACCTGCCTGGCCATTCAAGACGCAACTGTCCAGAGGGGAGACAACCTCTCCGTTCCCAGCAGCGTGTGGGGGCGGACAGCGCAAATCAAGTGAGTGAGCCCCCCGCCTTGGATCACTGCTGATGGAAAGTCTCTATCGCCTATGTGTTGAGTGTGTTCTCTGTATTAAGAACATTCCTAAACCTGTCACTAAGAAACAACTGATGTCCTTCCTTGGCATGTGTTCTTATTGTAGGACTTTCATTACTAATTATGCCCTTTTGGAAACACCGCTCAGTGCCTTGATCCATGGTAAAGGCCTGCAATCACATGACCACCTAACTTGGGCTCCTGAAGCCGAGAAAGCTTTCACTAACATGAAACTACATAATATCCATGTCTCATGGTGTGATGAAACTGTTGACACACTGGCCCAAGCTCTCCATCAAGGACGGGCTGTTGAATGCCAAAATCCTCCAAGGCCTCCACGACTCAGCAGGTCATCGGGGGCAAGCTCGCACACTTTCTCTCACCAGGCAGAGGTTCTTTTGGATAGGGATGGGGCGTGACATCAACGATCACGTGAGGAACTGCTTTCGCTGTGTGGTTGGAAAGACCCAAGAGCCCAACGACCGTGCCCCTCTTGAAAGCATTTGCACCTCTGAACTGATGGAACTAGTGTGTATCGACTTTTGGACCGCTGAGCAGGCTGAAAAGAAGTTTGTTGATGTTTTAGTTGTCACAGATGACTTTTCCAAACTGCCCCACGTTTTCCCATGCAAAAATCAGTCAGCAAAGCAGGTTGCCCGTCATGTCTGGAACGACTTTTTCTGTATATATGGTTGCCCTAAACACATCCATTTGGATCAAGGAGCCAATTTCATGAGTGCCACCATCTGCAGCTGACTTTCTCTTCAGACAGTTTACATTTAGCTTTAGGTAGTTCAATGTGTTTCACCTTTGCTCTGTAGTTGCCTAGCTTGTACTTCAGGCCGTTGTGCCAACCGTATAAACCATTGAAGGATACTGGGTCCCTCAAACATGGGTGCTTTGTGACCAGGGCCTCAGCAAGCAGCTCCCTTTGCGCTTGTGAAGGATAGGCAGTGTAGACAAAGATGCAGTCTTTGTCCAGAATGTTGGATTTTACTGCAGGACAGCTGAGTAGGGTTCCATCTTTTCTGTAAGCTTCATTTGCAGCTTGTAGAAGAAGAATCTTAGTGTCAAAGGAGAAGGTCAGTATCTCAAACTGAGCTGGCCAAGACACAGAACGGAGGGAGGAGGTGCTCCCTGGAGAAGACAGAATTATGATATCACTGGATGTAGTGGAACTGGAACCAACATCTTCAGATAACCCCGCACAACTGCTCTCGAAGCTCTCTTGGAGTCCTTTAACATTCAAAGAATCCTCCAGTGTCAATGTGATCACTGGTTCAACAAGAGCCACCTTGATGGTGTCATTGTTCTTTATTTCGTTCTGTTTCTGGATGACTTGTATCAACTTCCAAATCTCATTCTCAAACAAATCACAGGTTGGTTGTATGCAAGGGTCATTCAGGAATTGATGGGTGCCAAGTTAAATGTTAATGAGTTACTTCACTGTTCTGATCTTCAATTTAAACCACAATTTGAGTCTGTTATAGTGTAAACGCACAAGCATTCAGAAACAGCTAAATTGAGCTTCTCCAAGCAAAAAATAGAGGGTGATTTCATAACACGTGCATCTACTATTTAAGTCTGTTGCATTAAAAAAAAAAAAGCCAAACGCTCTCCTGACTCTATCCAAGGGCAGGTTTCTCTCCGGTCTGGCTGAGCGTAACACAAACACTTGCTAGCCACTTGATATTGTTAGCTTGAAATGACCCTAGCAGCGACTATTTTACAGCCACCTGCCAAGCTTAGCTTCCTTTAGGCGATATTATTAGAAAACACTCCATAAACTGTCATTGTTATGGAGATGATGACCCAGTTATATCTGTCGATCAAACCAGAAGAACCTCATCAGTTAGCTAAGCTCCAAGCATGCCTTGAGGACATAAAGACCTGGATGACCTGCAATTATCTGATGTTGAACTCGGACAAGACAGAAGTTATTGTTCTTGGCCCTAAACGCCTCAGAAACACAGTATCTAAGGATTTGCAATGTTACGTATTGATACATATGCAACATTGCAAAAATCAGGCAGATCCTGTCTCAACCAGATGCAAGTCTAGCAAACTAGTCCATGTATTTGTTACTTCTGGGCTGGATTATTGCAATTCCTTATTATCAGGCCGTCCCAATAAGTCCTTGAAGACTCTCCAAAAGCAGAACAGGAGCCAGAGCCTTCAGCTATCAAGCTCCTCTCCTGTGGAATCGGCTCCCAGTTTGGGTCTGGAAGGCAGACACACTCTCTACTTTTAAGAGTAGGCTTAAAACTTTGCTTTTTGATGACGCTTATAGTTAGGGGCTGGCTCAGGCCTGCCTGGACCAGCCCCCTAGTTATGCTGCTATATTCCTAGACTGCTGGGGGACTTCCCATGATGCACTGAGCTTTCTTCCTCTCCCTCTCCATCTTTACACATTCATGTCCCTCCAATGCATGTTACTAACTTTACATCTTCCCCGGAGTTTCTTTGTGCTTTGTCGTCTCGCAGGTTCCCGTGGATCATGGTCCTGGTACGCCTGGCTGCTGCCACCATGGGCCCGCCTGACTCTCATTGCTACAGTTATTATTATTAGTCATATTTCTGTTTTTATTACATCTGCAATGGCTATTATTAGTGCTGCTATACATGTCTACATGTCGGTCTGTCTGTCTGTCTGTCTCTCTCTCTCTCTCTCTCTGTCTCACAGCATTTAAAGCCCATTGAGAGGTGACCCTGGATCATCAAAACTATCATTCAGATGACATTTGAGGGAAAAGGGCGCCTAATTTCACTAAACAGGATCCTTAATTCATCATTACTTGAATCGTTTCCTTGCATCAAGTAGCCTATGCCAGTTCTGACTTGGTGTCTCATAATTGTGACTTAATAAATCAGAAATTTCACTTCACATAATTTAGATTTACCATGATTCATTCATTCATTTGTTTATTTACCCATTCATTTCTTTTCCTCGTGGTAGTGATCAGAGGGCTGTGGATGAAACATGCAGCCACGAAACCAGAGAAGGCCGTGTTAAAAACAAAGTGAAGATATTCATGATCCACAAACACTCACTACAAATGAGGTGCACTTGGAAGGGGGCCGACACCTCCACTGTAAAAATGGAATTACAGTCACAGCAACTGAAAATCATGTGGTTGAAGTTTTCAACAGAGCACGCTTCTCAGATTGAAACTTTCAGCCACAAGAGGTCAGTGAAACAGTGCCTTTCAGCCTGGTATCAAATCACCCTTTTCTCTTTCCTCAAGTGTCTGGTCCAAGAACATTTACCACCACATTAACAAATCCTCTACACTCCTCAGTCTGTAGCTGGTGTCTGTCCACGTCACCCCTTCTCCTACCGGTGAATCTGAATAGCCGCAAATTGTTAGAGGTGGGGTGTTGTTGGAAATGCAGTGGAGGATAAATAAAATGTTAAATAGTCGAATGTTATGGGAGGCCTCGGGATGCACATTATAAAATGACATCAATACAAATATGTGTGTGAAACACTGACAGACCTTTTTAATCTCTCTCTCATCCTGTGAATGCTGACCACGCACTTTGCTATGCTTTGTGCACGTCACAGCTCACAATCCCCATTATCAACGCTATTAATAGCCAATAAGCTATCAATGGTTCATTTTACTCACACTGTGATGCCAGCTATACAACAACTCCACTATTCAGACCTCTCCCTGAAGTAAAAGTACTGGCATTATTAATATCTATGTAGTACTATTGTGTGCTATTTTTAAAGACGGTATTAACAGAAAAATCTGTTATGAAAGGTTAAAAGAAGAAGAGTGGCTCCTGTCTGATTGCTATATTGTTGTGTATATTGGATTGGGGTGTTTTTTCTGGTTCATTGTGACAATAAGAAATAAGAATAAGAAATATTTAGATATTTGGCTTTATTTTTTTCTAAGTAGCAATACAACACTATAAAAAAATACTCAGTAACAGGTAAAAGAACTGCATTGAAAATCTGGCTTCAGCCAGGTATTAGCCAAGCAATGTATAAGTAAAAGCCATTCGGTGGTCTATTATTATATTATTCTTATTGATGTAATAACATACAATAGTACATATGGGTATGCTTTTTAATATATAGTACAGAATATGGTAAACTGGTTGTGTAGCTACAGTATGTCTCTTACTGTCCACACTTAGAGACTCCATTTTAGTATTTCAAGTGGTGTATTCATCGCGTGTGGGTCGAAATAAAGTAACATTGTCATCTCTCTCTCTCTCTCTCTCTCTCTCTCTCTCTCTCTCTCTCTCTGCGGAGGAGCGCCGCGTGCGAACTGTGAGCGAGCGCGTCGAAGATGCCACGCGCGTCGCGTGGCGTGACGCAGCAAGAGCAGCGCGGAGTCGCAGAAGAGTGGGTGGGTGAACGTGTGGAGGTAAACGCAGTTCAGTCATTGCTGGTTTCGGGCTTTTTGACCTTATTTATTGTGTAATACAACAACAACAACAAAAAAAAAAAAAATACGCGGCGGCTTTAACCTGGCGGCGTATTATTAGCCTCCTCGCGCGCGCACAGATGTGTCAGCACGAGAGACTGCGGTAAAGCCCGCCGCTCTTCGCGAGTTCCGTCCTATAACGGAAACTTTAATTCATCTGGATGAGTTCATGGATTTGCTTGCTTTGAGACGGAGGTTTATCTCACGAGAGCTCGTCTAAGCCACCCGTCTATCCATTCGGTGTAGGAAGTTCCGCAGAAGAAGAAGAAGAAGAAGAAGAAGAAGGAGCGGGCGAACAGCGCAGCCACGTCCAGCTCCCCTTCAGTTAGCCATCCCCGTTCTCGTTATGGTGCGAGGCAGCGACCCGGTCTCTCTGTAAACAAGGACAGACCTCGCACCCATTCCGGTCCTTCAACAGTGTTATGCTCGGCCGTCAAATTAGCAGCCGACCAGTACAGAAAACCGGCTTTCTGCCTTTCACATGGGCGAAGACGAGGAGCGGTTCTGCGCCCCGATTCGCCACGGAGGAAGCGGAGAAAACGGAGACAGCGGAGCGTCCCTGGACCCGGACAGAGAGAGGAGATACGCGGAGCTGTTCAAGCAGCTGGACTTGAATAAAGATGGCAGGGTTGACATCAATGAGCTGAGGACCGGGCTGGCAGCTCGCGGTTTGCACCGGGGAGAGGCAGAGGAGGTGAGGCTCTGGGAGAGACAGTGAAACAGGCTGATGACAGGTGTACACACACACACACACACACACACACAGGCTAAACCTCCAGCCGGCTCTGTCCCATTCGCAGCTGCTTTATTGGCATGCAGTAAATATTGGACTAGCCTGTAGCAAGACATTTACACTATATTTTATATAAAAATAACATAAAGGTAGCAGAGAACGGAGCTACAACATAATATGCAGCCGTTAACATGTTAAATCAACTCACTTCAGTCCAACCTATGAAGAGGGGAGGAGCCTGCGTATGTATTTTTTTCTTCCCTATGGTCATTACTCATATTAATGTAGTATCTCTGTAGTGGCAAAGGTTTCTCTTTTTGTGTCAGCGAAGTATCAGCACACTAAAAGAAAATCAACACCTTGCATTTGTCTTCTGGTTGTGTAGTTACAGCATGTCTCTTACTGTCCACACTGTGCCTCACGTTCAATTTAGAAAGAGCTGCAGCTGACTCTTAGAAGCTTGAGGTGGCAGTCTAAATGTTTACTGCAGTGTGTGTGAATTTCCTTGGATGTAAAAAAAAAAAAGAAAAGAAAAAAGAACAGAATATAAAGCCACTGCTTTGAACTATCTCTGAAGCGAGGTACTTGGGGTATACAACAAAATCATAAACGCTTCTTAGAGACAGGGCGACCCACTTTTGTTGTCAGCTGCCGAGCAACGATGGCCTCACATTCAACCACCCGAATGCCAAAGCACATTGTAAAACTCTACGTCTCGTTTGTAAAGCACAACTTCAGTTTTTGAGGCAGCAGATCTGTCCATTTGCAAAGTTCACTGCTCAATTGTAATTTCACGTAGGACGGCAGAAAACATGAGAAATGAAAAACAAAAAAAAAAGTTACATCATCTTCAATTCGTCTTGGAATCCTAAAGAGACCGAAACAATCCCTGTCTGTTTTAGGATGTTATAATACGAGATTAGCTGTAATGTAATGAGAACATTTAGAGGTGATTTGTATATTTTGTTTTTTTATTTATTTTAGGAACTCCGTCAAAGTCCCCATAAATGATGAAAAAGGATTTCATGCTAATGCTAATAGAAATGACTGATAAACTTACATCATTTCAAGCAGGAGAAGAGCTTTCGGCCCCATCTTTTAAGGGGGTGGTGATGCCATGAGCTGCACAGGGATTACCCCCCCCCCCCCGATGGAGTCTAGACACTGATTGTGGTGGTGTTGAAGTGGTGGAGAGCAATGGCTGAAGATCTGGATGGACGAGCTCACCGGAAGGATGTTAAGAGTCAAGAGAAAGGAACAGTTTTAAACTTTGACAGCAGCGAGATGATTGGCTCACAGAGGCCAGACAGAAATCAGTCAGTTGGGAATGTGGGAACTGTGATCAAGGAATTTTGGGATAGCAATATCTTGCTAGGCTAAAGGACATGGGAGAGGAAGCACCGAAGCTCATCCTTTAACATTTTGAGAATTCAACCCGCTCTTCTCACGGCTACCAAGACCCTTCTCCTGAGTCAGTTCACTCACTTAGGAGCCCTCCTCATTACATTAAAAGGCCTTTTTCTCCAATACACCCACTGAGCTGAAATGCTGCTCAATAAAGTATGAGAGCCCTGAGGGCAGTGTTTGTGTGGGGTTACACTCTTGTTTCTCTCCACTGCAACCAAGGCAGCCACCGCAGTGTCACTCACCGCCACAGGACTTTTTTGCGTGGCAACCAAAAGTAAAACAAAATTGTTCCATTCCAGTCTTCCAAACTATTGCTTCAGGTTTCAAACCAAGTTTCATTTTTTTTTCAAAAACATGGCTTCATAAAATGTGTATGTACGAGATACAAAGTGAAAATTGTGACTTGGTATCTCATAATTTTGGCTTTGTAGTACATTCGACTCAGTGTCTCATCATTTAGACTTCCTATCTTGTGATTTTCACCTTGTAAAACTCATAATTTTGATTTATCACGTAAGAATTATGACTTTAAAAAGCAACCACTTCAGCTTCAACTAAGGATTTTGACTAGTATCTTATACTAAAATTAAGTTTTAGGGTTAGCCCTCACCTCTGAATTTTTGTAACTAGGCAATGGGACATTTCAACATGGACGCCTGTGAAACTAGACTGGCCGAGCAGTCATCTCAAGCGCCTCTACGACCCCCTCCGTGAGAGACCACAGTGACGGCCACATGATTCTGAACTCATGGGGAGAGACCGCCACCACATTTAATAGATAAAAAACAGACACATTCTTCCTCAGCGACAACAAGGTCTAGTGCAGAGTGCAGCCATGTTTGTTTATGATGTTCGCTTTTTATTTTACGCCCCCCTACCCCCGGCGTTTTGGAGAATACTGCAACAGATCGCCCGTTAAGCATAAACGCCTCCGTGCGATCTCAAAGCTCACGCGACACCTGCGGCGGCCTGCTCGCGCGAGCATAAACAAGGCTTAAGCCATGACAGTGTGACACTGAGCCAGCATGAACAATACCAGGACCCTGAAAACTGACGTAGCCAAATGGAATTCAGCCATCACTTCATTTTATTTTTGACTGACAGTCATAGTCAAAAAAGTGTCATTTCCTGTTTGTTACTTCCTTAATATTCATATATTATTCTCATCTTATGTTTATCAACAGACAAAAGGGACCGTCAACATTAGTACATCCAGCAGGGTTAGGTTACATCATCAGTATGCAGGATGGGGTTTTTGAAACCTTTGCCTCAGACTACAGAAGGTAACTGTGGTATCGACCGTTTTCATTTGCCTTTAAATAGCAATAATACCATAAAATAGTGCAGTCAAACCCCCTCAGGTGAGGCTGTCATTTCATGTCATTAATGAGCCTCTTTTCAGGTCAATCACTCAATTCGTGTAGTCTGGTTATAACACCATGACAAACCCGCCCCAGTCTGCAGAGGAATCCAACCCTTTGCAGATGAATATTTCAGCAGTCTGTATCTGTAAAACAAACCTGCTACGCTGCCGACCTTTGGCGCTCGCACCACTATATGATAGTAGTGTATCATTGTCACTCTACTGTGTGCATTTGCAAATGCGTACGACATGTTTTACGCACAAATCCGGCATTCATCAGTATTTTCTCACCCGAACGTGTTCGTGCCCTGAGAACACATTTAGAAACAGCCTCAAACGATGAAGGCCAGGCCGTCTCCGAAACTGTAAACACACACCTTTTAACTACATTCATAACATAGTAAAACTGTAGTCATTAAAAAAAAAAAGGCTTTAATAGACAGCAATTTTTCAAACTGTTCATTTGTATTAAATAACCATGAGAGTCCTAGCTTATAATGGAGTTTATGAGAACGTCCATATTGAAATGTAACAGTTGCTCGATCCAACAACCGTCTTTAAAACATCAGACTAATTTCACTATCACGCTGTGTTAATGCTACGCAAGAGGGGAACGAAGCTGTTACCAGCGATTCGGTAGTCCACAATGTCTGTCTGGACAAACAAACATGTTGTACCAGCCACCGTGAATATCAGCCTGGTGCGGAGCATACTGCTCGGGGTAGTGCTGCTCATCAGGGGTCAACACCTGGTTTGAACCCTACGGTTGTACTAAATTCTACAGAAGAAAGTAATTTTATGTAAGCAAAATGTAAGTTGTTTTTTTTAAAATAATGAACAATATCCTTTAGGAGGTGTTCGTCTCTCCTCTTTGAAACGATCTGATACAGATCTAGATACATGGGCTATGATACGATTCAGGGACGACACATTTGCGATCTGATACAGTTCTTAACATTCGTTCATTTTCCATTATACATTAAAATAAGCCAATTCTATAAAAGTATCATACCACCATGCCGTCTCACCAGCTGAATGTTGTAGATGTGTTGTGCTACTTAATCGCTGCTCTGCAGACCTTACAAATGGCCAGACTTCCGTCCAACCGTCCTTTCTTCTCATGAAATCCAAACAGTCTTCCAAACTGCAGATGCGATGGTGCGCTGTAAACCGCGTCGGACATGTTTTGTTTTTTACCTCGCAAGCAACACGACGTCGACATTACAAGATGCAAGACTCTCGCGTTGACCTTTGACCTTTTTAGGTCAGCGGAGGCGCTGTGCAGAATCAGCATCAAAGCTTCAGTCAACTGGTTTGTAACTTTAGGATCGGGCCGGCGAGCGGTCCACGGCACGTTTAGACCGATCCAGGGGTCCGCGTATCGATCTATCCTTACATCCCTAATATCTTTGTTTCTGATTGGCTGTTGCTCTGAGCATCCATAATCAATCACAATCACTTGAGAGCTGCTCTAGAAGGCTCCTCCTTCACTGTCAGTAAGCTGCTTGACACTTTGTCTTATTCTTCGCACTCAGCAAATAACTTTTCTTACTCCTAAATTGACTCCTATAGAGCAACAAATGTTGTCATGACCTATGTAAGCATTTTCCGATCTGCCCCCCCGGGGATCAATAAAGTATTTCTGATTGTGATTCACAGGCAACATGCAAGAGTTTGGATAGGCACTAAATGGTAAATGGTCTTCACTTTGCCCTTTTCAACCTTAAAGGTTCCCAAAGCGCTTCACAGTTCAGGTCTCATTCACACACCGATGGCTGCCATGCAAGCTGCTGGCCTCCATCGGGGGAAACTTCAGGGTTCAGTGTATTGCTCAAGGACACTCCGACATGTGGAAGCCAGGGATCGAACCCCCAGCACCTTCCGCGCGACAGTGCTAACCACTGCACCAGCATGCCCGCCCAAGCAGGGTTTGCAAAAAATCTGAAACTGTGTGCATTAAGGTCTAATTATACGCAAACCCCTCCAAAGAAATGAGGGGCCAGCCAAACGTAATTCACTTCACATGAGTGTCCTCATTCCCAAAGTCTAAAACTCGAACTGGTTCTCACAAGTTCAGAAGTACAAAAGCTCACACAGTGGCGTGGGGTAATTAGCTGAAAGCACTCCTTTGACTTTTAAGGGCTCTTCAAACTGCGCCCCAACTACAGGACATTTTTGTACATCTGAGGATTGAGAGGCCGTTTAAAATATCTATAAAAACTTAAAGGCACTTGTGACCGGTTGCTACATAACGTGAAACGTTGAGGGCAAATTGCACAAAGAAATGCTTTGAAAAAAATCCTGGATCTGCACAGAAACCTAATCCGTCCATTCCTTGCTCTGTTGCCCAACCCTCCAGATTTCACTGCAGTCCGTTGACAAGTTTTTAGGTGTTGTGGTAACAAATACACAAACAAATGGGACTGAAAACACAACCTCCTCAAATACAGAACTTTTTTTCACCAGTTGTTGTCGGCCTGTAGCCATCAGTTTGGAGCAGAAGCTGATTTTTTAAATCGAACCCTCTTCTCTTGTTGTAGTTTGTTAAATTGGACATTATTCCCTGTCCCTTCTCAGTATATATACTCTTTATTGGATAGGTTACAGTAGAGATGCAGACAGGTAATGACAGGTAATGCAGACAGTTCACCCTGTTGGGTTCTGGTTTTCCTCCGGCTCAGACGGCATCTTTTGTTTGCAGAGGCACCTGCGCCCGCAGACCTCTCCAAAATCACAAACCAAACCTTCCATGTTTGCTTGAGTTGTGACTTTCCCATTGCTCTTCAAGCTTCTTCTACCACAGAATGATGGAAATGTCCATCAAACAATGACTTTAATAGGCTCGAATAGGCTAGATCAGTGGTTCCCAACTTGGGGGTTGGGACCCCCACAAAGGGGTTCGCAAGATGAATCTGAGGGGTCACTACATGATTAAGAAGATAGGACAGCAGAAAAACATATATCTGCTACACCAAATCATATTCCATTTGGACTTTCCTCTAATCTTTGCTGTGTGAATTACTGCATCACGCAACTTTTAATAATTATTGAGTAAAACAACGAAAAGAAAAGTCACTCTTTGGTTCAGTTGGTGACAACCAGCACAAACCTGTGAAGAGGGGTCTCAAGGAGACACGGCATCGTTTAATGGGTCACAAGCTAAAAAGGTCCGGGACCACTGGATGGATTACTGAAAGGGTTAACCGGGCCAAGGGGTCCGAGCTCGTTGTTTGAAGCGACGGTTCACGTTTCTTGTCGTAAAATCACAGAGCTCATTTAAAACAGGAGAGTCAAATCCAATCCAGTTTGGATTTTTAGGTTTTTCTGAGGTCCATAATCGGTGCTTATTAGTGAAACTAGAGATGCTGCTTTGTTTCCAGTTAATTCAAATGAAGTGCTAATTTAATCAAGAGAGCATCACATGAAAACACTGGAGTGTCAAATCACTCAATGCACTTTACGAAAAAGAAGAAAAAAAACACACAATCACAGAGGTAGAAGAGAATACCAATATGAAATATATAAAACAACAACACAAAGATTACGCTGATCTGTTCGCTGATGTCATGTTGCATGTTTTGAGGCTGATGAAGACCTTTAAACAGTCGCCGCTGAACAAAACACCAAAATAAATTGGACTAATGCAGTTTTTTTGGTCATTTAAATGTTAACACACCAGTTACTGTGCTTGTACCTCAGTCAAGGCAGAGAAAAGTAACTGTTATATGAGTGTGTTTTTGCACCCTTATGTGCACAAGAACTAGTACTTGTATTCTTTCTCTCTCTTTCTCTCTGTGTCCTAATCGAGAGAGGAGAGGTTATGTTTGCAGCCAGGTAAGACGTGGTTTACTTCTTGACTTTCACAGGGAGCACAGTGCCTTACATTCTGTCCTCTTCTTTCCTCCCTTGTGTATCTGTTGCACTCTCTATACACCCCCCCCCCCCCTCCTCCCTGGCCCATGTCACTTCCATGCCGTCTACATTACCAACACACCCTCATCTGTAACACATCATCTCCACCATCACCTGCTCCATCCCACCTTCGCCCGTCTGTCCTCCCTGCTGAATGGCTGACAGTCTTCCCTCTGCCACCACAGATAGTCCTGGAGAGCGACATCAACCACGATGGTTTGCTGGACTTCCAGGAGTTCTCCCAGTACCTGCGGGCGCACGAGAAGAGGCTGTGGCTCATGTTCCACAGTCTTGACCGCAACCACGATGGTGTGGGCACACTAAACACACACACACACACACACACACTTAAGTTCTCGGCCACTTCCTGCTTCTTGTTTTCCAGTGATGCACATAAAACACGTGGAATATCATCTTCTGTGTGAACATTTCTCTTCGGTCTTGTAGGTCGAATCGATGTGGGGGAGATCCAGCACTCACTGCACAAGCTCGGAGTGAAGGTCACCGTCGAGCAGGCCTCCAAAATACTGCAGAGGTACAGTGTGTGTGTGTGTGAGAGAGAGAGAAACAGAGCACAATAAAAGACAAATAGAAAATCTCAGAAAAAAACTCTTTAAAGCTACAGTAGGCAATATTACTGAATTATAATTTGGGTTGAAATAACTAATTGTATAATTTCCCCCCCGGGGATCAATAAAGTATTTCTGATTCTGATTGTAATTGTGACCAGCGCACGTCACGAACAACATTTAACAACAATTAAAGGGCTCCATTAAAAATATGTGTGTCTGTGAGCACCAGCCCTCTTTTTTAAAAAACTGGACCAGGTCTGAATCAAACCACCAATCAAGAACAACGTATAAATGTAAATGTACAAACAGGACAAATGTATTACATTAGAATAGAACAGAAAAAGAACAAGAGAATAAGACTGTGCTGCTGTATGTACTCTAATGCTCTCTCTCTCCCAGTATGGACAGGGACGGCACTATGACCATTGACTGGATTGAATGGCGCGAACACTTCCTGTTCAACCCTTTCCACAACATGGAGGAGATCGTCCACCACTGGAAACACTCCCACGTGAGTCAGAAGGTTCCGGTTAATGATGGCGACTGTGATAACATCCTGACAGCATGAATGAATTGACTTTCCCTTTGACGTTGTCACAGATGTTTGACATCGGGGAACATCTGACGGTGCCAGATGAGTTCTCAGAGCAGGAGCGGCGGTCAGGTCTGGTGTGGAGGCAGCTGGTTGCCGGAGCGATGGCAGGGGCTGTGTCCCGGACAGGAACTGCTCCCCTGGACCGCCTGAAAGTCTTCCTGCAGGTGGGTCATTTCACTGCCACTCCCGCTGAACACACAAAGTTTAAGGGCCCATATTATGCTCATTTTCCAGCTCTATATTTTTATTCTGGGACTCAACTAGAGCAGCTTTGCATGATTCACAGTTCAAAAAAGTCCTCATTTCTCTTCTCCCAGCCCTTTATGCAGCCCTTCAGTTCACCCTCTGTCTGAAACAAGCCATTTTAGACAAACTGAACAACCTCTTGGTGGGTGGAGCAGATGGGTTAGGGTGCTGGGGGACTTTCTACAATATGGGACCTTTAAAGATCAATGATGAAGGAACTTTTTAAGCATTGTAATGTAAACTATATATTATACATTGTTTATAATAATGTCTCAGGCTAGCGGGAAATGCTGTTTTGTTTAATTCCTGTGTAAAACTGAGAAACAGATGCCAGACATCAACTGAAATACAGCCACTGGTGGATGTTTGTACAACATTATATTCACTAACAGAGTGCGAAGCTATGCATGCGCTAGATATTCACTTCCACTCACTTACAGAAATGAAAACAAAGCACACGGTGGGTAGTTCATGTGGGTGGTTGGAGCGTTCCAAGCTAAAACACAGAGCACGGTTGGCTCTGCCCGTGTTGAAAGCTTAAAATGTCAGCAGCCATTTAGGTAACAGAGGGATGACTGGCACTGATCAGCAGCACTCGAAAACCTCCTACTCCATTTTATACAAAGATCCAATGAAACATGACTAATTCATTACTGATTAAAGGTTTAAACCCAGATAAATATCCAGTGTCTCCTCACACTAGCATTATATAGCGTGGTTTAATTGTCAACGGGTGTTAAAGCAGCTCAATATTTTTATTTTAATGAATCAAAAGGCTACTTGTTTATGAAAGGAGACATATGCTCTGTGTCTGCTGGAGGTGTATATTAAGGTAATAATATGTCAACAATACACTCAAAGTCAAGTAACACCAAAATGGAAACCACTACGTAACAAACAGATTTTATTTCGGTTTTGCCTTTTGCGACTGAGTGGCAGCCCGCAAGAGGCAAACAAAGTTTATACTTGACCAAATACTTGACTGTGGTCCAAGTCAGCAAAAGAAGATGAATCTGTAACGGTTGTCTTACCAAAGAGGAAAAAGAGAGTTTACCCGCACTCTGAATTTTACAAGCTCCCCAAATTTTCATTGATTCAACGTTTCTGCCCACAAGGTCTCGATCAGGCAAACCTGAAGAACACCATCGCGGCAATTAAGACTTCGGGAGCTCGCAAATTTCAATGTGAACGTTTCCTTTTCCTTTGTATTATATTTTTCTGTCCTGCACCTGTAACCAACTGGGGGTTGGATGTGCACATTAGCCTCCGGTAACATTTCAAACTTGACTGACCTGGCAGCCTTTCTGTGTCCAGGTGCACGGCTCTACGTCTCGAGGGATTAATCTGTGGTTCGGACTGAGGGGGATGGTCCAGGAGGGAGGCGTCTTCTCACTCTGGAGGGGAAACGGCATCAATGTCCTCAAGATTGCCCCTGAATCTGCCATTAAATTTATGGCATATGAACAGGTCAGTGCGTTCCAATCCATCAACGGCAATCTGCTAGCCTGCTTGCTTAATCTTGGAGCGTAAAATTGAAATAATTGTACATTTAGGGCCAAAGGTAATGGTTCCCAGACCACAGATAAAGTGAATGAACCCTGCATCATTTTCATACATGTGAGGATAATCAGATTCCGTGTATACCTTTGCGCTTCCTTTCTCTCATGTCGCATTATATCACCACCTCTCTTCTGTGCCTTCCCAACATTTTCTTACATGCCTTATTCCTTCCCCTCCTCCTGTTCCTTCTCTTACTCTAGATCAAGTGGCTGATCCGAGGCAGTAAAGAGGGAGGCAGTTTAAGGGTGCAAGAGAGGTTCATCGCTGGCTCTCTGGCGGGCCTTACTGCCCAGACCATCATCTACCCCATGGAGGTCAGTTGGAAATTTGTGCTATTGCAAAGTTACAGTTCTTAATGTACCTCACCAATGCTCATCAGCTCTGCATATAGTCACCAAAAGAATGAGGTTGCAGATACAAGGGGCCAAAATTTGTCTCTTGAAGGGTTTCTGGGCTCACCTTTAGGGACAGGGTGAGGGGCCTGGACATCTGGAAGGAGCTCAGAGTAGAACCTGCTGTTTTGAGTTGAGTTGATTCAGGCGTCTGGAGTTTTGCTGGGCACGTCCAACTGGGAGGAGACCCTGGGGCTATCCAGAACACGATGGAGGGATTATATCATTTCCCAGAAGAAGCTGGAAGATGTGGCTAAGTAGAGGAATGACTACCATGACCCAGACCCAGATAAGCAGCAGAACATGGATGGAACTGAAGTCCGACTGAAAAATAATCTCTTGTTCCTATCCGTCCTCACTCTTTTAACGATTGTTTTCATTGCATTCTTCTATCTTCTTCAACCTTCCCCTGTCCCCCTCTGTTGGGTAGGTGCTGAAGACTCGTCTTACATTAAGGAAGACAGGACAATACTCAGGTATGGCTGATTGTGCAAGACAGATCCTGAGGACGGAGGGAGTCCGGGCTTTCTACAGGGGCTACCTGCCAAATACACTGGGCATCATCCCCTATGCTGGCATTGACTTGGCTGTGTATGAGGTGTGTGTACATGTGTCTACAGTGTGGAATTCAGCCACTCTCACACCAAATACGCTGTATTGGAAATCACACAAGATAACTATAGAGGGTTGGTGAATTGAACTAGGAAAAAATATAATTTTAGGTTATTAGATTGCTGGTTTGAGGAATAAATATCAACCTCCCAAGTAGGAACTCATTGTTCTATATTTTTCTTGTTGTCAATGAATCCCTTGAAAAGACATAAAATCACTTTAATTTACGTTTAGGAAAATATGTGCATCTCTGTTAGCCAGATCACAAATCTGATTACGCCAATGGTTTTCCTGGGCTATCAGGGTCGGCTTAGTTTAGTTTAGTTTTAGTTCAGCTAACAGTTTAGCTATCAAGCTAACAACTAGAAAGAAGCACTGTAGTGCGCGTACTCTATGGGCCCAAAAGCACAGTTTATAGCAGTAAATAGGGTGCCATCTTTGAACGTGGTATCCAGTTCTCTTTAATACATACAGCCATTCTTCTTCTGGTGTTTCCAGCAGTTGCCAAACAGCAGCAGATGGACTGCAAGCAGATTTGTGATCTGGCAAACAGAGGCGCGTGAATGTGGCGTAAGAGTAATCTGGATTGTATACAAGCGTGAATGTCCAGATGGATATATTTACACAGGAAGAATTCAAACTGCCTCAAATGCTTCTTGGATGCGTGTAGGCGTTTTTTTTTTTGTCAGATAGATATTTGATCCACCCATGACACAATTATAAAAGGAGCTCTACGGCACAGAGGAATAACATTAGGCTTTGGATACACACACAATACTTGGTTGGTAGGACACCTTCATTGTCGGTGTGGGTCTTTTCATGTGTTAACAATAAGAAAATGATAGAATACCGCCAGCCTTTTCCTTTAAATGTATCTTTCTGAATTCTCTCTCTCTAAACTCTTTCTAACTGCTCATGCTTTAAGACTCTGAAGAACGCCTGGCTCCAGAGGTACTGTGTAAATTCAGCAGATCCAGGAGTTTTGGTGCTGTTGGGCTGTGGTACCATCTCCAGCACCTGCGGCCAGCTGGCATCCTACCCCCTCGCTCTCATTCGGACACGTATGCAAGCACAAGGTGAGATGCGTTGTAGATTCAGACGCATTCCAAGCACACTGAGCGTGAACCAACAGTCTAGCTTCTTATAAAAGCTTCTGTAACCTGCATTGTTCTTCTCCTTTCAGCCATAGCTGAGGGTAAACCCAAGCTGACCATGGTGGGCCAGTTCAAATACATCATATCTCATGAAGGTGTACCGGGCCTGTATCGCGGCATCACCCCCAACTTCCTCAAAGTCATACCAGCTGTCAGCATCTCCTACGTGGTGTACGAGCACATGAAGAAAGTCCTCGGGGTGGGTTACTAGACTGAGACGGAGATTAATGACAAAGAGAGGACAGAGGAGGCAAAGACTTCATTACGCTTGTGAGAAGAAGCGGGACAGGCGATGAGGCAGCTCCTCAGACCCCTGAAGGAAAAAGAAAAGGACGTCTAGGACAAGGAGAGAGGAGAAAACGGCGGGGCTGCTGTTACAGTATGCTGCGCTTCCTGTCGACTCAGGTCAGGTTCAAGCTTGTGCAGCTTGCAGGTAGTTTGCAGGTAGATCATATTCATTCGTGGAATTTGGAGAAGAGAATGAGGTTAATGTTTATCCACCTATCATGACACCGTTATGCCACATACATACAGAAAATGCATTCACTCCCTGCATATTTGGATTTTATTTAACCAACACCTTAACTTGGTCCAAAGCACCCAGTCGAACAATACATACATTTTAGTATGCCGCGTAACCATGGCAACCACAGCAACGACACCAAGTAAAATGATACAGGAGCTAGTTGTACTGGTTGAAGTCCTCTGAATTGTACCTCTGCACCAGAAGTTTATCTGTCCAATTTCAGTTCACCACTGAGACCCATCAGCCTCCAGACACACTCAAACCCAATGTTGTGTTTGTCCAACTTTTATCTTTGAACAAAACAACCCCAACTTCAGGTCCGCTTGTAAACATACGACCCAGTCATAGCGATCGAAGCTCAGCAACTGTTATACGATTTCATCCTCAGCAGTTGTTGAACCTCTCGTCCATTCCGTCTTACATGTTAGACACAGGTGCGCTGTGGACAAAAAAAGGCTTGTCAGCCAGCCAGCTGCTCCTTACTCAGAAATAGAGGTTGGCTGGAATATTCATCATTTTATGTCACGTTTACCGTCCATATGTATAAGGTCCATTAGTGCGGCCTTAATTAGAGATTTTGACGGCAGAGAGATGACAGGAAATGAGAGGATAGAGATGGGAGAATCTTCCTGGAGTTGAATCGGGGACAGTGCGATTCATGGTTGGCACCTTAAGCCACACACCCCTTTTCTTTTAATGTATTTAAATTCAAGGTTATGTATGGGTGGGTATATTGTTTTCTTCAAACGACTCTAAAGTCATGAATGAACTTCCATGCTAAATTTGAGCTTAGTTGTAATTGATCATATGATATAGTAGCATTTGTTCTGTTGCAGATATTTGACATATAACATTCTCATATGATATCAGTGTAACATTATATAGGGGCTGTCAATCTGTGTGTCTGTCCGGAGTCTCTCCAGATAAAGACGAGTCTCCCAGTTGTCAGAGTCGGTGGCATAGTCAGAACACCCACATCAGGATCACCACGCTCGGAGGCAGCGTGGACCAGCAAAAGCAGGATGAACTTCGAGCATATTGAACCATACCTTGTTCCTGCAACCACAATTTTAAGAGTGGGGGGGAACAAATGTGTGTGCATCTGTGCATGATTTTCCATCATATTTTGGTAGAACTTGAATACGAGCAGCAGTCTGTCGATGCAGTTCTGAAGCAGCTGCATGTAAAGGGAGTGGTGAAAACACTCACCATAGACTTTGAATGTCATTATTTGCATAGTAGGCAAAGACATATATCATCTATATTATTATGCTTATGAATGCCTAACTCCCCTGAAGAGGTTTTTTTTTTTTCCCCTCCCTTGCAAGCGTACTTGAAATGATGATTGCTTTGTTGCCACTGGGGGCCTTGCAAGCATGACAAACAATATTTGTAAAGCATGAGTGCATGTTTCCAAGCCTTTTGTGAAAAGTGTAGCCGGCTATTGCTTTCAGTGTGTGAGGACTGCATTGCCTGTCCGAGATATTTTTTTGATTAGAAAGAGAGAGCTGCTGTAGTATGACTTTGATAACGAAACGCCACAAAAAGAGCTTTCTAGTTTTGATAAATTGACTCTGTCTGTGCGCACTTTACATGCTTCAGTGATGGAAGTAATGATAATTACAACCTGTGACATTGTCCAAAGAAGAGGGCTCTAATTGTTCAGTCAACAGTAAATGATGGGTCAACACCGTACAGCCGTTTGCACATCTGTTCATTTGCATCCGTTCATCTTTAAAGCTGCATTCATTCATCTTTTTTTGGCCACTTGGAGGACAGTGGAACAAGCTGTAAACATAGACTGCATATAAAGATGAACGACACATCGCCACTTCCCCCCCAAAATACTGCCTTCTTGTCATTTGGAGAGTCCGCGCAGTGGTGATCGGCGAGTGGAGCCATGGTGTGAGGTCCCGCCCATACATCCGCCTGACCCAATGGGGAGCGCACCACAGTCTCAATCTCAGCTGTCAATCATGACGTCTCACCCTGTTTCTATCAGCATCAAATAATTAATGAAAACCTTATACTTTTTGGCCCATGTCCCATCCAGTAACATGGAGGGGCTTATGATCGAGATGTTTTGGCTTCACTTTTGGGGAGCTGTCATGTCGTCCATCTTTATATACAGTCTATGCAACATTGACATTGACAAAGTTGTCACTGACCGTGTTAACAAATACAGTAAATGTCTATGAACACATGCAGCGTACACAGCGGACACATTAGCGTTCATTTGTTTGTCTCCACCTGATGACTGTCACTCCAGTATTCACTCTCTTTTCTTAGCTTTGTTTTTGGTCTCCCCCGACGATATTATTTCTTTTGCTTAAGGGAGGATAGTCTACTGTTTTTCGAGAGCAAGGGAAGGTCTTTTGTTTTTTGATTTATTTCAGCTTTCCCTTGCATTGTGAAACATTACATTTGGCAAGTGCTAGTTCCACTTCTACTGTGACCATTGGTGGATATCTCATGGTTGAAATGATGGCACACCATCTTAAATTACTTTTGCTTTGCCTCTTTTAGTTATCAATGGTAAAACAAGGTGTATCAGTAAAGTTGTATCAATACTTTGACGTTGTTTTGGTCTGCCGAGGGAGGGTGTTAGCAGTTATGACCTCAAGAAAATAGAAACATTCGACCCCCTTCATCACCAAATGCTCCACTATGTTCACCAGCCAGCTGCTTGCATTGTTTGCTGCCGAGCAGGTAGTGTACAGTGGCTAAAAAAAACAGCTGGGTAACAATGTTGATGAGAGCTGGGTTTGTGGGTCTGAAAAACCAAAACAATGAGCTAAAAGAGGCTAAAAAAAAGAGAAAGAAAAAGCTCCATAAGGCTGAGGGGGAGCAGGGGCAGAGTAATCCTCTGTAGGCCTCATTGTGAATATAACAAATATTGATTGGTGGAGCTTCACATACATGTTTAAATGTGTATTACATATGTTACATATGTAGTTGATAAGTTTTTCCCACATATTGGGGTGTTTATGTTGAATAAATGTTTGTTTCAGTTAATTTTTTTTTCTCATCACATAGGAATTATTTATGTACAGCATGCAAACATGTACGCAAAAAAACATATTTTCGTACTTGCATTTCTTAGTCCTTGCTGACTTCGACATTAATTGTACTTGGGGTGCGGAAGAACTGTAATAAGGAAAACAGCAAATGGTGCAAATAAATGGTAACCACGTACTGTTTGCAGTATGAATTCAATTCAATTATATATATGTTGTGAATGTGTAAAAACAAGGGTTACAACAAAGAAGATCTATGACCGAGGTGAACTGTATCCATAACAAGCCGCTTTTAAAGGCTCTTTGAATAGTAGATAGTAATGATAATAAAAATGTGTTTAACTCTATGTTTTTTTATAAAAGTTCCATGTGCACTGCGTTATACCATCATCTGAAGTCATGTGATGCGGACTTGAACCCCTGTGTGTACAGGGATGACGTATTTTTAAATGTCATTGTCAATATAATGTTTTAATTTAGTGTCCGCGACAACCTCTGTAGTCTAATTTAGCCCGTAAGCACGTAGAAGCTTCAAAATTCACGAGTGGAAATCTCTTCAGCTTGTGTGTAACCACGGACCTTATTTCAGGCATCTAACCAAAAAGATCATTGACTTCCAGACGAGGGAACCGGGGTTTTAGGACTCACTCCTGCAGCACTCTACATACAATATGTATTCCCTGTGAAGGTGTTAGCACCTTCTTCACATATAGTTCAATGCTCCAGACTGGTGGCTGACACAGGTTCATTTTTTTTGCCCTGCTAGCGACAACACCAACAGCATCTGCTGTAGACAGTCATGATCCCCAGAGGATGAACCCAAATCTTTCTGCTGACCCTCTGACCTTTCCTCCAACACTAACGTCAGTCTGTGCAGCTTACCACATACAATATGTCATTTCCTCTGGCGCCACTCTCAGGTAAAAAAAATGTCAACTTGCCATGAAAATCCTTCCGCCGAAAGTAACGGCCTTTCACTTCACCTCACTGCTGATAACAAAGTTCATTTACACTACATTCTGGCACTTTTACACTTTAAAATGGTACAAGAAGTACTCAGATCCTTTACATAAGTAAAAGTTGTATTACTGCAATGTAAAACTCTTACTCGAGTAAAAATAATTCAAAGTAAAAGTCACCTAAATGTACTGAAAAGTAAAATAAAAGTACTCACTCCACAGGAAAATGTGAGTGATTTATAACTATATATTACATTATAGATTGTGAATCTCTCGTTTAACCTATAACAATGCAGTGTATTAGATACTCGTATCATATGTTTTTTTTTTAATGCAAAATCTTAATCTGAAATGTATCTAGTAACATATCTAATACAATATTTCCTGCTGAAATGTCGTGGGGCAGAAGTATAAAGTAGCATAAAATGGAAATACTCAAGTAAACCTCAACATTATACGTAAGTGCAGTACTTGAGTAAATGTACATATCAGTTCCTTTTTATCGGAGGAACGTTGACTTGAAGTCTTAGCAGTCAACCATATGAATCCAAATATCAAACAGCAATATCTCTCAGCTTTTGAGGCTCTCATGCATGAACTGTGGCCTGATGTAGGAACTGCCAGAGCACTGTTTGGCTATTTTAAAGGTCCCATATTTCCAGCTCTATATTTTTATTCTGGGACTCAACTAAAGCAGCTTTGCATGACTCACAGTTCAGAAAAGTCCTGATTTCTCTTCTCCTGGCCCTTTCTGCAGCCCCCTCAGTTCCCCCCTCTGTCTGAAACAAGCCGTTTGAGACAAAACCTCCAAAAACCTGAAGAGTAGTTCCTGAGCGGAGCGCTCTGATAACTTAGACAGAGTGACCCGGTGGATGAGCGTCCCTGTACTTGGTGGGTGGTGCTGTGATTGGATCAGATGACCTGCTGGGGGGTGTGGCTGAGTGCGATGACTGTATAGTTGTGACATCACAACCTTACAGAAGTCCTGACGGCTCGTTTAAAGGCGCAGTTTCTGAATACGGGCTGTGTTTCATTTCTCAGTGGACTTTGCATTTTGATACTTTCACAGTATTTGTACAGCACCCAGACCTGCTTTATAATCAGACAAGACATGGACATCTCACTTTCTACGATATGGGACCTTTGATATGATTGATTGTTTAGGTGTTAGGGACCTACAATGTCATACCCACCTAAATGATGTCACTCATTCTAACCTTTAGCCTTAAAATCTACAATGAACATTTAAAATTTCCAAAGGAACTTTTAAGACATAAAGAGAGGTTGTCGCAAGACTACTCAACCTAATGTACTGTAACTCATCTCGCAACATATTACCTGGCACAGCGGCTGTATATCCAGAGCGTTCACTTGTTTACTCAGAGTCACCTGCTGGGCTGGGACACCTGCCATGTTCAATAATGAGCACACAGGCCGGTGCTCAGACAAGCAGTTTAATGTTTGTGCGCTGGCCTTTCTTTGGAATTTGGATGTGGCCGCTCTGGCGAACTCAGTCATCGCTGAGGACTCCTTGAAAACTAATGAACCAAGAGAACAAGTCATCCATAACTAAGCCGGTATACTTTTTAAAGGACACTGCAGAGAAATGAATTCAGAAGTTTGTACCGCTTTTTTAAGACAGTGTGTGTCTTGAATAGAGCTTAGAACAGATTGTGAACCGATTGCGTGCATTTTCTCAGACACCTAATTTGGGTTGAGACTAAGCCAGCATTCCCTGGACGGGTCTCCAGTCCGGTCCATTAGCGGACAGTGGCTGAGGAAGTATTCAGATCCTTTACTCAAGTAAAAGTAGCAGTACTGCAATATAAAAATACTCCCATTACAAAGTAAAAGTGCTGCATTGAAAATGTCACTTCGGTAAAAGCACATATTATTAGCAAAATGTAGTAGTATAAATAATACATATATATAATATATATCATAATTCAGAAAAGCAGCCCCTGTGATTATTTACTACGTTATTGGATTATTATTACTATGCTTTATGCTACGTTTACTGTACTGATTTCAACAATTTTAAATACTGTTGGGCAGTTTAATCTCTAGCATCGTATTCCATAAACTCAACATATGTTTTGTATGTCAAATGACATTTCATAAAGAGCTAGTAACTTAAAGATGTCACATAAATGTACTGGCATAAAAGGTCCCTCCGAATTGTAGTGCACTAAGTAGTATAAAATGGAAGTACTAAAGTAAAGTACAAGTGACTTAAAACTAGACTTAAGAGCAGTACTTGAGTAAACGTACTTGGTTACGTTCCACCACAATGAAAAGGTCAAAAGGGGTGCCTGTATCTTGAAACCCGTGGCCATATTAAACCACCAAAGAGCCCCAGGGCAAAAAAATGATCTGTGGGACTGCTGACCCCCCCCCAACAGGATCAACGAGCTACCTAAGAATGCTTTTTTACAAGGGGCCTCTCTATCAGAGGCGGGGCAAACAAGACAGGTAATAACGCAGAAACTTATCATTTGAGCTGATGTTTTGCTCAAGTGGTATATATTCCCCAAATGAAATTCATCAAATCAGCGGCACAAAGAATGGTTGATGTCGATGGCTTTAATTTGTTTTGGAGCCTGCACACCCCCACTGCCTTATGTGTACAAATAGTAATGAAGAGAAATCTGAAAAACTGAGAAATCAACCCAATTTTTCTTTCTTTAAATATTTCAATCTTGTCTTCTGACCTCATGAAAACATATCATATAGAAAAGTGTCGACGCGGTGACTGTGTAGTTGTGACATCACAACCTTACAGAGGTCCCGACGGCTCGTTTAAAGGCGCAGTGCCTGAGTACGGGCCTGAGTTTTGACACTTTCCCAGTATTTATACAGCACCTCGACTTGCTTTATAATCAAACAAGACATGGACATCTCACTTTCTACAATATGGGACCTTTAATTTTTTTTTTATATTCTGTTGCCTGTGTAAATGTTTTATGTCTCTCATGTAGTGTCAGTACATTCCGAAATATTATAAAAAGTGTATATATGTAACGAATGATTTCCTTACGGTTTGAGAACTTTGAATTTTCAACAATAAAAAAAAAAAAAAAAAAATACACACTTCCACGCTGGAGCGTCGGTGACGTCGGCGCTGCCAGCGTGGAACGCACGTCGCGCGCCAGTTCAGGAAGTAAACTGTCCGGTTGAGCCTGCGGGAAACGGAAAGAAGTCAGAGCTGCGAAATACGTGTCAAATTGAACACTTCGGTACGCTTTCCCCGAGGACTTCTGAAGGGACGCCGCGACGTTTCCTTCCCCCCACGTCCCCCCCCCCTCCTTCCTCCTCAGCGGACCCGCTCAGGCTATCGGCGGTGCGCGGCGACGGTCAAGCAGAGCCCGGTCAGCGGAGTCCGGTAAGCAGAGCCCGGTCAGCGGTGTTGGAGCTGTGTGCCTTTTTGCTAGCTAGCCCTCCGTGTCGCTGCGTGTCAGCTCCGTGACAGGCAGCGTTTTACTCTATTTCCAGGGTAACATTGCTTTGCTGTCGCTATACTGTGTCCGCTGAGAGACAGCTCCTGACACGGCGGGGGGTGGGGGCGTGTTAGTGTGTGTGTGTGTGGGGGGCTGCCAGGCGATGCAGAGGATCCTCCTCCATTAACATGACAGCGGCAGTGCACCTGTCATAACCGCGCCACCTACGTGGCGACATGTAGCCTTTCGAAAGTGTAAAAGTAGGACATTCTCAATGTGAGACATTTCATAAAAGATACCTGATGGCTCATGTGTAACTGGTGTGACAGGATGACAGAGGCACTGTGATACCGGTGTAATACAACAACGACAATAATAATTCATCCTCCAAAACAGATTTACAAGTAACTCAACCATCAGACTAAAAGGGATGCTGATAGACACACAAGATAAAACATAAGAAAACTAATGAAACAGTGATGAAATAAATATATATACAGCCTACACACATTCATGTTCATAGTGTTTGTATTTTAATATTTTATTATATACATACAATACATGTGTGTTATCATTTGTTATTCATATTAAATATATTAATGTCTTCTATTTTAAATATGAATTTAGCTGTAATTAGTGGATATTGTAACAGGAATGACGATGAAACAGAAATTTGCTTCAAGTTCAGAAAATGAACATTTGAATTTTATGTTCACAGCTTATGATAACATACAGTATTTGTCTTTAAACTGTCATCACTTTAATCAGGACATTTTGCATCACAGAGATTCTCCAGCTAATGTTTTTTTTTTTTTTTTTTTTAACCCCACTGTGAATTATGTGGAGTTTTATATTTAACAGTGGGCTGGGAGGACGTTTGGGGATTTGGGGGCACCGTCATTACAATCTGGGGGTATATCTGTCATGCAAATTACAGCCAGCTAATTAGTGGGTACTTAAATGATGGCAGATAGATGGAGTTAAATTGTTTCATGCCTGAAGGAAGCGGCTCAACCGTCCATGTTTTAAATAGCGGGCAGTGCTTTTATATAAAGCTGTGTGTCGTTGGTCCCTGTGCAGCAGTCGTCCAAAGTAAACACTGAAGTGTCCACACCCAGTTGTGTGCTTGACTGCATTCTCTCCTGGAGGCCTGAAATTGCAGCCTATAAAGAGCTAGACATTTGTTCAGTTTTTATGAGATGCACTGAGCTAGTCACATTAGGTCGTTTTAAAACCGTGACTCAGGTGAGCTTGAGGGAAATAACTAGTGGCTCTGCTTTGAGCGAAACGCTAACGTGTTCACAATGCCAATGCTAGCATGCTGAAGTTGAGCGGGTATGCTGCCTTCTATATTAACCATCCTAGTTAGCGTGCTAGCATTTACTAAAGCAAAGTGCAGGCATTTGGTCACAAACCAAAGAACTGGACACATTAAAATGTTGACCTGAGGAGTCAGATGATCACCAAAGTTATTCCAATTCATCCCGAGGGGAACATGAATGTCATGAACCAAATTTCATGACAATCCATCCCGTGGTTGTCAAGGCATTTCACTCGAAAACATAAATGTCAATCTCATGGTGGCGCTGGAGGAAAAGTCAGGGGATCGCCAAAGTCAGTGGGAATCAGGCAGGGCAGCATCACTGGCAGGTGAAGCATGTCTCTGTCCTAACCCTCCCTAAGACAACACTGGGAGTCAACAGTCACAGAGACAGCGCTTGGAAGGAAATGTGAGTTGAGGTGTGGAGAGCAAGGACAACGTGAGAACTGGTTCACATTCAGCGCTGCTAATGCTGTAGTTTACAGACCCAGCTGCTCAGAACTACCACTCCCATCCAGTTCTGTTTCGTAAAGGCTTCGCCCTCTGGTGCCCTGTATACAGCTGACAACTGCATGTGTCTTTGGGGGTTGATCCAATCACAAAAGGACAGCTCCGAATACGTTGGTTCGCACCCGGCGTTAACATGCATGTCCAGTGACCACGCGTACATCATTTCCATTTGCAAAGACCAAATGCGTTGTGGTTTTTAAGCTGATGAATTTATCAGACAAACAAATGAGACAAGAATTATATTGGAAAAACAATAGGCGCCGCCGGGGCGGAGTGTTTCTGGGGGGGCCGGGCCTCACTGATTACTGTACAGAAACACAACTTTTTGGTGAAACTTAAAAGTACTTTTATGGAGAAAATGTTTCCTGGTTTTCCCTCTGATGTCCTCCGGCTGCTCTGCCTCAACTCTCTGTGTTTTACGGAGTTTCCTGATGGACAGAAAGCTTTAGAAAGTAACTGCTAACTGCTGCTAACTGTCGCTGCCGTTAGCTAATTGGCTCAGTTAGTGGTGCAGCTAGCGGTTTAAAAAAAAACCCATCGACTTCTAGATGAGGGAACCTGAAGTGTAAAAGTGCCAACTCATTTCTGGGTTTCAGTTTCGTTCCTGCAGCCCTTTATTATCCAGCCACTGGGAGTCCCTCTCCGCCTTCTCCCGTTGCCCATTCAAGGCTCCAGTTGTTCAATTGCATGGCGTCAACTATGAGGTGGCGCTTCCTTCACAAAAAACACATTCGCACATACGGTTGTGATGGCCCACAGTGAACTGCCCATCATGTGTCTTTGTTTAGGCCCTTTAGGTTTGCCAGACTTAAACCGGTTGCCGGAACTTTGATAATGTTTGCCGCCTGTCTGGTTGTCTATAGTTGTTATTCACATATTTTTAACGGCATAAACCCCTGATTTCACCCTCACATTTCACCTTAATAACTTATCTCCTGGGTTGGGCGCTCAACAGATAAGTACCGCTATACTTTGGTCTTTTTATGGCTTACTTGCTTGTCTCACTGCATGCAAACTTTAACATACATTTTACCATGATAGACACACATGTTGTATGTTTTTGTGACTGTATGCTGTGAATGCAACACGACTATAGTGTGTCAAAATGTGTGTATGCATGTACACATGTACAGCATTTGTAATGACTGATTTTAAAACGTTTTGTCCTAATATTCTCTTTTACACTCCCAGCACACACACATACATACATACACATACATACACACACACACACACACACACAGATGATGGTGGACTCCACGCTGGCTCAAGTGGGCAAGAATCTGAGTGAAGCCATGAGAATCCTGGGAGACAGACCGAGGTAAGATTATTGGACTGTTGTACTTATGCCTTTTTGAAAATGAGTCTTTAGTCTTCTTCCAAACACTTAACACTCTTTAAGATTATGGACATCTTCTCTTCAACTTTTTTCGCAAGGAGGTGCCACGGAGCAAACGAGCAAAACATGTAAATCATCCGTATGTCCCATTTGATGTTGAATTTCCAACCAAGGAGCATGTGAACGCAACATTTATATAATATGCCAAATTAGAGCATCTCGAGGTCTCTGTCTTTTTGTGCTGTGCGTCTGTTTAGAGAGCTGGAGGAAGGTACACAGAGGCTCTGCTTCAGCAGGACCAGCATCCCCGGACCCCTACAGGGAGAGTAAGTCACACGCACACACACACACACACACACACACACACGCTCATTTCAGCTCTATATTTCTATTCTGGGACTTTTATTCTTGTTTAAGTCATGGCCTCTTTATGGTGGAAATGGTGTACTGTTTAATTTCCCTGATAATCTTATGTTTTCAGTGTTACATTTGGTATCTTTGCATTTGATTTTTATGAGATTAAAGGGGCACTCCGGCAATTTAGTATTGTGCTTCCATGAATTTGAAGGACTTGTGAGAAACAAAATCAAAAACAGCAGCGCCAAAAACACTGCATCCCTCAAGTTCCATAATGTAACAAAAATAGCATATTTTATTAGACTCTTCCACTTTTGATCAGTGAGATAGCATGAAAGCTTTGGCAGGGAATGTGTGTTGAATCGCCCATGTGTGTGTACACACGTGCGTCCTACAGATACAAACCAAACAGAGAACCTGCTCACGAAAAAACATTGCTCCATAGCGCTGCAAGAGGTCAAAAAGAGTATCTTCAAAGTCCATTAGAGCGCTGCGTACAGACCACTGATACAGCTCTGAGCTGGACATTTTTAAGTAGGAATGAATTCAAAATGTATTGTCATTAATGAATTGTACTCTGAAGTAGTGCGTTTATTATTAATTATGAGGACACACATAGAAAACAATGAATTAGTATTTGACAAAACAGTATCAACTTAAAGTAATGTAAGGCCCCACTGACTAGCTTTTCCTAAACTTTCAACTTTATCTCCTTTTTCTTACCACAATTCCTCTGACGTCACGCTCAAATGCTGTTATCATGTCGTACTGCTGTGTTCCAGGTCGCAAGTCGTATAAACGAAAAGAAATCTGACCAATCATTATCATGTCACCGCTTCCCGATTGACCGGCGGCTGAAAAGACAATAGACGGTGAAAATCCGGAGGGACATCGGGCCATATTTCAAGGTCAAACAACATATCTGATAACGGCTAGCATTCAACCACTTCCTACCTAGTTACTGTTTGATTGTACGATACAGTAGGAAAAGGTGTAAATTGATTCTGAAATATCAACGCACATCTTGGACACATTTAAGCCTGGGAGTAAAACCGTTAGCGAGGAAGTGGTTGAATGCTAACGTTAGCTGTCGTCAAACGGTAGCTAATGGGGTTATCGAATATGTTGTTTTACCTTGAAATATGAGCTTCCCGCCCTGAGCGTGACGTCAGAGGAAAATGGTCGCCGTGTGAATATGGTCTATGATGCGTGTGTGTTCACAGAGATTAACATTAGACACAGCACTCGATCTCATTGAAATATTTGTTCAAAACTTTGTGCTCAGGCTGAAGCTCATCATTTGTTTCTTTGCGTCTCCTGTGCAGTGGTCAGGATGTCGCCACTATACTGCACCTGGTTCACGACCTCATACATGAAGAGGAGGAGGAAGAGGACACGCCCAGCCCACAGTAAGAAGAACTAGTCAAAAAAATGACATGAATCAGAATCAGAATCAGAAACTGTTTATTGCCAAGTAACATATATTACAAGGAATTTGCCGTGGTCTGATGGTGCTACATTTTGTTTCTTAACATATATATACATATAACATGAGCGTGGCACTGTCAGCGTTTTGTACTTTTTTGTACTGTAACAAGTGAACCATTTAGTCTTTGGACACTTTGAATTGTCTTCTCTAAATTATGTTGAACCCAAATCCCCCACATAAAAAGTAAATATTTATTTGTTTAACTGTGAGTAAGATGATGCAATTTCTAATGTTTGTGATTTTAGTATTTGAAAGGTGTAAAGTCATGACCGTGAAAAAGCTGAGTCGTGGCATACCCATAATTCCTGATTATAAGAACCTCCATTCTTTCACAGTACATGCACGGTGCGTGTCTGTCTTCTAGACCAGGGATACTCAACTTGCTTTGCCTGGGGGAGGGGGGCACTTTTGCAAGATGACACGATGCCAGGGGCCAGTTAATAAACAAACATCAATAGGCCTCAGGCCTCTCTGCCAGAAAGCCTTTCTAACATGTGGTTAACGTTGTAGGTTTAGGCACTAATACTACTTGGGTGAGGGTTAGGAAAGGATCATGGTTTGGGTTAAAATAATAAGTCAACGATGACTTTTGGTTTCACAAAGTCCTGTCTTTCTGTCAGAAAGGCTTTCTGTCAGAAAGGCCTTGAAGGCAAACCTCTCCCACCTGCTCCGAGCAGGTCAGGTGTCCATGAACTTTTTAGTGTGTCACCGCTTCTGCGCACTGCACAGATCGCTGATAGGCTGATACGCACCTTCCCAAGGAACAGCAAAGTGACATTACTGAACATTTACATATTGGTATAAACAGACAAAAAAAAAATCGGCGAAGGTCGGCAGGCCACCCAGCACCCTATCGCCAGATTTGGCCCACGGGCGGCAAGTTGAGTAGCACTGTTATAGACTGTTCTAAAGGAGCTGCTTATATGAATCAACGCCCAATATGGCCCGAGTGCTAGAAGGAAGGAAGTGGCAGACCTCAGTATAAAGCATATGACAAAGCTGTTGTTTGTGTCTCCAGTAGGATGCAGAATGTGGGTGAACAGGGTCACATTGCCTTGTTGGGTCACAGCCTGGCAGCCTACATCTCGGTGTTGGACAGAGAACGACTGCGGAAGCTGACCACTCGGATCCTATCCGACACCACGCTGTGGCTTTGCAGACTGTTCAGGTAGGCCCGTGGCTAACAGCCCCTGCAAGCAAACCAAACTCCATTCATTTTGTCACAAATTTTCACATCTTTACTGTAAAACCTCTTGAGTTCCTTTTTATGCCACTGCTGTTACAAAATATCACTCATAACATTCATAACATCTAGGTCTCATTATTATCACATTTTTGTTTTTGTAAATATTAAAATATGGGTGAAAAGTGGGTAAAAGTCATCAGTTTGATCAATAGATAGAGAGATAGATAGTTGACTTTATTAGTCCCTGAAGGGAAATGAAATCATAGCAGCCAGATACATTAAAATACAATGACATGTTGTCTTTCTGATAACTGACTCAACACACTGGTGGAGCTCGGTTAATGCTACTCTGTCTTTATACACCAATCCAATCAACGCCTCAGGTATGAGAGCGGCTCCGCCTACTTCCACGAGGACGATAGGGACGGCCTCGTCAAAGTGTGCCGGCTGGTCATTAACGCCCGCTATGAAGAATATGCCTCCGAGGGCTATGCGGTCCTCAGCTCCAGACAGCCGGTCATCTACCAGAGCGCCTCCTGCAGGCCTGGACTGGGACAGCATCTGTGCAGTCAGGTAGGAAAGTGTGGAGGCACGCAAACTCACCAAATAAATGATGGCGATTACAGCCCCAGCATGTGAATATTTCTCAAGTGAGTTCCTTTTGGTTGACCAAATTCATGACTGTATATATACACATGGCCACACAACTGCATACATAATAGAAAGGGATTTTAATGTCAGTCTCTGTGTCATTAGCTCGGCCTGCCTCTCTCTAGTCTGTGCACGGTGCCATGCAACACCATCTTTGGATCCCAACACCAAATGGTAGGTAGAATCCAAATGGAAAATAAAAAAACTCTTCTCAGAACACACTTTCAGATTGTGTGTAAGAATTCATCTCGACTCGCATCCTGTTATAGGACGTTGCGCTGTTGGACAAACTCATCAAAGAGGACATAGAGGCCAAGAAGCTTCCTTTGCTGTTGATCGCCAATGCAGGTGAAGGAAAGTCACAGTTCAAACACCGCGCTTTTTCACTGTCTGACACGTGTCCTGTATTAATAGTATTCATTCATTCAAAGTAAATCAGTCGCTTGTGCTCATTTCTGGCATTGAAATGTTGGTACTTAGTATGTGTTTTTTTGTGTTTTTTTTTGTTTTTCCCAGGGACCCCTGGGGCTGGACATACGGACAAGTTGGGTCGTCTAAAGGACCTGTGTGATCAGTACGGCATGTGGCTCCACGTGGAGGGGTGGGTTCATTCTATTACTCTTACGTCTTAATGTGCGCGCCTCATTATCGACGTTAATTCGTCACTAATTCATTAAAATGCTCTCATAATGTTCACGCAACTGTAAATAAAGACCACACCAGTGGTATTGTCGGTGCATCTTAAGCACATATCTCCTAAACGCGTTAGAACATTTAGTAGACCTGGAAGTTAGCGTCGCCCTGGTTCCCTCGACAAGAAGCCAATGGGATTGTTTCATGGGATTTTGGATTATTGCAGAAAATAAGCTCTGAAGCAAACAAAAGTTTATGACTTCAGCAAGATAATCTTCACTAATGAACACCACTTTTATGGTTTTTGAAGCTTAAATGGAATCGCCAGAAGAAAAAAGCTAACGTGAGGCTATAAAGGAACTACAGCACGGTCGCGTTACTTCAACGTCACCACCACTGAGCTTCACTTTTAAGAGAATATAGATAGATATAGATATATAGACAGATAGATATAGAGTATAAACACAACCAGGCTGTAAAGGCGGACTAGTGAGTAGATGACTTTCCGTGTTTGGCGTGAAGACATTTAACGTCCGCGACAACCTCTGTAGTCTCATTTAGCCGCTTGTTAGCAACCGCCTTTTTTTAAGACACGGAAAAGCTTCAAAATTCACAAGTGGGGGGTATCTACTGACGCATTTTATGTCGTAGAACAGAACGTGGAAATTAACCACAGGCCTTATTTCAGGCATCTAACCAAAAACCCATTGACTTCCAGAGGAGGGAACAGGAAGTGTAAAAATGCTGACTCATTTCCAGGTTTTAGGACTCAGGATTCCTAGGACTCTATTCATCACAGTGCACCATTGTCATGAAAAGAATATGGTACTTTCTCATTTTGTTTTTTATGAACGTGTATCATCAGCTTTAGAAATTAATTCTTTACAATAAATGGATTATGAACTTAATTTTTTTCTGGCATGACTCCAGTACAGTTATTGAAATCCCTCTTTTCACTGCTGTAATCTTGACATTTATTATGGCATTGTGTTTTCTTCATCAGGGTCAACCTGGCAACCCTGGCTCTGGGTCAGGCCACCTCTGCTGCTATGATGGTAATCTAATGTTAAGATGCTCTTATCCACTTACTTACTTACTTAGGCTACAACCTAAAGGCTGCTGCAGCGCAACGTTACATACACAGAGTGAGATTAAATGTACGTCATTTATTTAAGGATAGGGTTTTTTTTCACTCTATCTGACATGCCTGTGTGTACTTTGAGGTTATCGGTCAAATTCATTCCTCCCCGTCCATATTGGCCAGATTCTTAAAGCGGTTTCAGTGTAAGCGATGAGGGGACAAAATCCACGGTCCTCATTCTGTGTAAAGATGCATTCTAAAGTTCAGCTGAAGCTAACATGTTTCCTTGCTGAGCTGCGGCAAAGGGACAGTGACACAAAAGCCTCATATTGGCTTTGGTTGAACTCTGGGATGCATTTTTAACCAAAACCAGGACTGGATTTTGTCCTCCGTTACTTGCATTGAAATCGCTTCAGGAAGGGATCTCTTCACTGCCTGCGTGGACAGGAGGCACGATTACAGAGACCCAGAAACCTTTTCAGTGTGCATATTGGGCATGTGAGTGTTGTTTTGAGACAAACTATTATTATTATTAAAAATAATAATAAAAATGTGAACCTTACCTTTTAAGTCTTCAGCCGCTAAATACGTTTTAAAATCCACTGCTTATGCAAGCTATGACAGAGCAAAAACTCTTCTTCTTTCCCATAGACTGTATATAAAGATGGACGACGTGACAGCTCCCCAAAAGTGAAGCCAAAACATCTCGATCGCCCCCTGGTGGCTGCCTGCAGTATAGGTCATAAACCCCCCCATGTTAGCGGATGGGACATGAGCCAAACTAAACAAATCAAAGTACACAAAGATGGTGTCTGTCATTTCAGGTGGTTCTTATCACGCTGATGTTTGTTCAAGTGTTTGTTTTTTCTGGTCAGTTTGGTTTAAATTAGTTATTTGATGCTATAAAAACGGGGTGAAGACGTCATGATTGACAGCTGTGATTCAGAATCAGAATCAGAAATACTTTATTGATCCCCGGGGGGAAATTGTACAGTACCTGTAATTGACTGTGGTGACCTTGTACAGTACCTGTGATTGACTGTGGTGACCTTGATACTGACAGCCCCCCCCCGCCGATCACACTGGCCCTAAACGATGTCACCAGCGCAAGACAGGAGAGTTCAGCTTCATGTTTGTACAGTGGAGGAGGAAGTGGAGACGCGTCGGCCATCTTTATATACAGTCTATGTCCTTTCCTGTCATTATTTTCCAATCTCTGGTCTCCAGCAATGACAGCTGTCACTTCACTGGACCAGATGCCAAAAATCACACGAGCATTGTGGATCTTTCTGTTACAGCCCTGTCGTGTCTGAATAGAACTACAACACAACACGTTTATGTAGCGGAGAGCCTAAAAAGCCATCACTCTTATAGATAGATGAAGCCAGCAATATCTGAAAAGAGGTATAATTACATGTGCACAGTGTAAAACAACTGGAAGAGAGAGATGGAAGTGTTGGAAGGGAAGAACAGGCAAGCCTTTGAGTCTCCACTCTCCACACCTGCCAACTTCTGAGCCATCTTTCCCAGTGTTACCGTCTCACCTCACCAGGAAATGCCATCTTATGCTGGCTCTCTTGTGACTTGTGTGCATCTGTGTGCATTGTTCTGTCCCCTCCAGGCAGCCATCAGAAGTGACAGTATGACACTGACACCAGGCCAGTGGCTGGGACTTCCCGCTGTAACCGCAGTCACCCTCTACAGACATGAAGACCCAGCACTGGTAGGCTCATATCATTTCATACAAACTGATTCAACGCAGAGCAATGCATGTTTTTGGTCATTTTTTTTTTTTTTTTTTTTTCATGGCATTGTTTTGGTTGTCCTCTTGGTCACCTGATGCGAGCTGAGGGGATGTAATTTTCTACTGATGGAAACTTTCCTTCAATAACCATAGAGTGCTGCAGGAATGAATCCTGGAAATGAGTCAGCATTTTTACACTTCCGGGTTCCCTCGTCTGGAAGTTGATGGGTTTTTTTTGAATGGGTTTTTGGTTAGATGCCTGAAAGACGGTCTGTAGTTAACACAAGCTTAAGAGATATCCACGTTTTGTTCTACGACATAAAATAGGTCAGTAGATACCCCCACTGGTCAATTCTGAAGCTTTTGCATGTCTTAAAAACAAGCGGCTAAATGAGACCACAGAGGTTGTCGCGGACGTTAAACGTCTTCACGCCGAACACGGAAAGTCATCTACTCACTAGTCCGCCTTATACTATATATATATCTATTTCTATCTATATTCTCTTAAAAGTGAAGCTCAGTGGTGGTGACGTTGGAAGTCATGCGACCGTGGTGTAGTTCCTTTATAGCCTAACGTTAGCTTTTTACTTATGGCGATTCCATTTACGCTTCAAAAACCATAAAAGTGGTGTTCATTGGTGAAGATTATCTTGCTGAACAAAACATGTGAGTATCACAAACTGTTTGTTTTGCCACAGAGCTTATTTTCTGCAGTAATCCAAAATCCCGTGGAACAATCCCATTGGCTTTTAGTCAAGGGAACCAGGGCGATGCTAACTTCTGGGTTTACCTACAGAAATACATCATCCCTGCAACACAATTACTTAAGATTACTACCGGAGTTAAGACTTGTTGTATTCTGTTCAGCTCTCCGTGGCCAGTGTCTTTGTTTCTCTAAACGACTCACCGCTCTGTGTTGTGTGTCTCAGTCTCTGGCAGCAGGTTTGACCTCCAGCCAGCCGGTGGCGAAGCTGCGAGCGCTGCCCCTCTGGCTCTCCCTGCAGTACCTCGGCCACAACGGAATTGTCCAAAAGATCAGACACTCCACCGCTCTGGTGAGCATCACTTTTGTCCCCCTAAGCTACAAACTGTCATTTTTACATTTCTGTTTGGGCACAGATTAAACAAATGACATGCTGCGTTTTAATTAGTTTAGTTATTTGCGGGGACTATTTCTTGGTGAAAGACAGCTGGGTGCGGGGATTATTTCTTGGTGAAAGACAGCTGGGTGCGGGGACTGTGCTCATCTTCCTCAAGTGCTGTTGTCACAGTGACTCAGGTTGCTAGGTTTGGTACCATCAAACCTGCACAGAGTTTTAAAGACATGCGATACAAGGTGTTAATCAGTAAGCTTTATATGTGTTGGTAGGTTTGGACAGAGCAAGGCTAGCTGTTTTCCCCTGCTCCCAGTCTTTATGAAAGCTAGGCTAATCATATGCTGTCACCGATTTATATACACACAAGATTAGTAACAATCTTCCCAGAAAGAAATCAAATAAGCATATTTCCCAACAAATGGAACTATTCCTTTGATTTTATTGCACAAACAAATACTTTGATTGTTCTGAAATGTTCTTTGCTTTGTTAGATATGAATTCACCTTTTGTCTCTCTCCCCTCCAGAGCCAGCAACTCTTGCAGAAGCTAAAATCTCTGTCCTCCATCAAAACATTGGTAGGTCTTACTCTTAATAATGCTCTGCCATAAATGATGACATACTGTGTACCATAACGAACGGTTAGGTCTGGTCAGGCTTCAGATATTTTGTTGTGAGAACATGCACAAACAAGAAGCTGGAAGACGCTGGAAGACGGTGCCAAAGATACCCCAATGTGGAGTGGAGTTATTGGACAATCTGAGAATCTGTGCCTGTTTATTCCGTAGATCTCAGTGGCTAACTGAAATTGGACAAATGAACGTCTGTTTAAATGCGATGATGTTCATGATATAAGTAGCTGAGATAGCTGGTAGAGGGACAGTTAGCCCTACCTCTTCTGCCCCCACCACACCACCATGAAACTACTACCTGATAGTTGCTCTTCCTATATACTAGAACAGTGGTTCCCAATCTTTTTCTTAAGGGACCCCTATTTTACCATTGTATATACACTGATGCCCCCCCCCCCCCCCCCCCCACACCCACATACAGTTACAAAAAAGGGGGAAAAGCTTTTGGAATATAATGAATATTTCATTATATTCATTGCATAAATAACAATAACAGCACTGAACAATTAACTGTACAGTGAACTTAATACCTGCAGGAAGTGAGTATACATTTCTGAACAGACTATTTCCTGTGGATGTTGCAATGTATCAGATGATCAGATGATTATATTTTTAGGAGCACAATTCTGTGTGTACATTTTAATAGTCCAAGCAGCCTGGCTTTATAATACATTAAAAAAGATATAAACCAACTAACTAATTAATAACCCTTACATTTAGTTGTCTTCTTCACAGAAATTAATTGAATGCATGTATATTATATATTTTTTTATATATAAACCCTCAAAATCAAGAGGGCTTCACAAGCCCCCCGTGGAGCTTTGGCGACTCATGATGGGGGTCGGGACCCCCCAGGTTGGGAACCACTGTAATAGAGGACCTGATCAGATTTGGACACAACTTGGCCCATAGATCAGTATTATTATATGTTATAATTAATCTTTTTCACTCAATAGACAGCTCGGGCGCAGTTTGGTAAGAAAGTTTACATAGAGTACAAGGATCAGAGCCTCTCTCATGTATTCATAAATAACATGTAGAACTTGTAACACATGACAAAATGACCTCCCGCTGTTCAAAACAAACCCATTTGTGTTCATAGGGCGTGCTTGAGACAGAGATCTCTCTCGTCGAGGCTTTGACCATGGTAAAAAGCACCAGAGTTGTGTCTTAGGGGTACAGGCTTGGCTAAAAGGCTTGTTCACTGGCATCCATATAGCCATTGAGATGTAATGTGATGTGAATTTATTCAACCCAGCAGAGTGGCTGGAATTAGTAGCATTATACATTAACACTACTGTAATCAAGATGCAGTGAACAATCAAGAGTGTTGGGGATCAGAATCATCACACAGTGGTACTCAAACTCACAGTAGTTTTGGTAAAAGACGGAGGAATTCCAGTTGCTGCAGTTTGAGTTCAAAGTACCACTGTGTTGGTAAGATGTGAATGTGAATGTGTGAGTCTTGTCTGTGTAGCTGTAGTCACGGTCAGTGTGGGTTGCCTTGGTTCCAGGGTGTGGTGTCGCCGATCCCGCCCATCTCCGGGGCTTCACTGCGGGACGTTCTGGGCTCTCTCATGCTCTCTATTGTAGGTGGGACCAAGCCTCTCTGCCTGTCTCCCTCACTCCCCCCTTCCCCCACCCTGTCCTCCCTCCCTCTTTTCTTCCGTCCTGTCACTCGCTGGGATCTCATTTATATCCGCTGCGTACGCACAAAATGGGGCCTGAAAGATTTAAGGTTGAACGTGGGCGTGTAGAGGGCGGGACATGATAGCTTTTGTGCACACGTACACTTGCGGTGCTTTATAAATGAGACCCCAACTCCTGACCATTTTCCTTCACGCACATCAGCTCAGCAGTATGTGGGTCTTCATTGGCTGATGGACTGTTCACTTCTTCCTGATTGTTTAGGATGTGGACCACTTGGGCATGTCCTTTTGAGGAACGTCAGGGAATGCCTCTCCACACCCATTATGTTCTGTTGTCTTTGGAAGAAATGCAAGGGTCATGAATAATTAATGTGTGTCATGTGCTGTTGCAACTCATTACTTCCTTTTGTTTTGTTTTTTTAAATCCAAATACCAGTTGTTGATGCCCCCTGTTAGGATGCTTTCCACAGAAGCAGAATAGACAGTCTTTGGGAGTGAGGTGGTACTGAAAGCGACTTCCATAAAGACAACAAAGTGCGAACCTGTGATGCTGCTGTGACCTGCTGTGTGGGGGAAAAGCCGAAACGAAGCTAGATAGCTAGATAACCTTGTGGCGTTGTTGACTAACGTTAGCTTAAGCTAGATAATCGACCAAATACTCACCCAGAGTGACAGACGGCTAAGGTAGCGCTAGCTAGCTAGCTAATTTTACAATACTGTTACATGCGTTTTCCATCTTAGTCCATGGGCCTGGAAATTTTGGTGGAAAAATCCGTACCACCTGAGGTTCAGTGGTCCTACTTTGTTATTCACCTTTCAGTGAACAAATGGATATATCATAGACCTGTCAAAAGAGTAGCTACATGTATTTTATATTTTTGTGTTTACATGAACTAGCCTATCCTCCATTCAACATGTTGGATACAATAACAATAGACCACATAAATGAACAAGGCAGCTGCCTATTTTGCTAGCTTGCGATCACTAACTAATGTCAGTTATTATTTGAGTGCTCTCATATATTGGTCAATGTCACATTTGGGGTAATGACACTGAGTGCAACATTTGTACAGTAATAATTGTAGCGGTGAGAGTCAAGCGGGCCCATGGTGGCAGCAGCCAGGTGTACCAGGACCTCAATCCCCAGGAACCTGCGAGACAAGAAAGCACAAAGAAACTCTGGGGAAGATACAAAGTTAGTAACGTGCATTGGTGGGACATGAATGTATAAAGATGGAGAGGGAGAGGAGGAAAGCTCAATGCATCATGGGAAGTCCCCCAGCAGTCTAGGCCAATAGTAGCCTAACTAGGGGTCCAGACAGGCCTGAGCCAGCCCTAACTATAAGCGTTATCAAAAAGCGAAGTTTTAAGCCGATCTTAAAAGTAGAGAGTGTGTCTGCCTCCCGGACCCAAACTGGGAGCCGATTCCACAGGAGAGGAGCTTGATAGCTGAAGGCTCTGGCTCCCGTTCTGCTTTTGGAGAGTCTTAAGGGACTTATTGGGACGGCCTGATAATAAGGAATTGTCCAGCCTAGACGTAACAAATGCATTTGTTCCTGATGTTATGTAGTTGTTTTGGAGGTGTTCAGGGCTAAGAACAATAACTTCTGTCTTGTTTGAGTTTAACATCAGATAATTGCAGGTCATCCAGGTCTTTATGTCCTTAAAGCATGCTTGACATTTACTGATTAGTTTCATCTGGCTTGATTGATACAACTGGGTATCATCTGCATGGCAATGAAAATGTATGTGTTTAGTGTTTTCTAATAATATCACCTAAAGGAAGCATATAGAAGGTGAATAATATTGGTCCAAGCACAGAACCTTATGGAACTCCATGACTAACCTTGGCTTGCATGGAGGATTCATCGTTAACGTGTACCAACTGAGGTCGATCTGATAAATACGACTTAAACCAGCTTAGTGCGGTTCCTTTAATGCCAATTAGCAAGCCTGACTTTTCCTCTGTTTGTGTGTGACTCTCATAGCACAAGCCGAGGCATCTCATCTTTTGTTTGCTCTTTTCTTGCTTAACACGTCTTTGTCTGACTTGCTGTCTCTTCTTCCTACTTGGTTGAAAACATCTTACTAGTTGTATGTTTTAGCTGTGCCTGTAATTAAATCCTGGGTCCTGTCTGAGTCTGTTGCTTCATCTAATGCAGGGTTCCTGCTGTGGGTGTATACTTTTGATTCTACCAGTTTCAATTTTGTCTGAGGCAGACACTTTGCAGGGTCCTATAGTGCTTTGTGATTTTTGTCACGCGTACTGTTGTATAGATATGGCAGGGCAACTTCAGCAAAATACTTTCTTACTTCTGCCCTCTGTTCTGTGGGGTTCACTGAGAGGAGAAAATCCTGGACCTGGTGCATGTGCCTCAGCCCACCAACAGTCTGCATACAGTATATACATTGAAACCCACAAGGTCTCAGTATGCTTCAAACGTGTGAAAAGGTCGCACAATGTTTCGTCCGTCCAGTGTTTAAACCTGTTCCGAACGGCCACATCAAAGGCGGGGGAAAAAGCACACATCGTAGAGAGGGCGTGACAAATTAACTGGGATAATTGCACACATTTTCGGACAGTCTCTCCTCAAAGGCATTTGAGCAGTGTTGACCTTGAGGCTTGAGAAGTTCCAATCCTCCGTGATTACGCCATCGGAAAGGGGGTTTCAGAGAGCGATAAGAACTTAAAGTGAAGCATATTGAGGCCTTGAGACCTGTCCTGAGAGCAGTTACCATTTGTCTTCTATTATGGGTAAAACATATTACAGTTTTCAGGTTCTCTAACTTGACAACACCACACATACTTGTGAATTATTCATGACCTTCACACCAACACCCTTGAAACACTAACCTTCATCTCAGCCCCACCCAGGTATGATGCTTGCCTTAACCTCTCACCTGGATGTCACCAGTGATGGCCTTCACTGTCGGTTTTTATTTCCTGACTTAGTGGTTCCGAAAATGAAGATGTAACTTCACTGAGATCAGTTGTTGGCTGAATTTGATTCTGGTTAAATGACAGTAGAAATCGACACAAATAATAAGGAAACAGGGGTATACGGGAAGGTACTGCCTGCATCAGTAACCCGGTTGCATGGTTCATGTACTTGCTTTTGAAATATTTTAGTTGAGTAGTAGTTCAAATGCCCAATTGGATCGGATTGCACTAAAAAGCATGTAAAAATTATGTTTTTATTCTAATTAAATGTCATCTTGGGCAGCCAATTCCTCTATCTTACCAATTCTTCTAAACTGGAGCTGTAGCTTTGGTTTGGGCTGCTCCATACCTCTGAGAGGCAAGGACCCGGTGCACCACTTCCACACTGACCAGTTTGACAAATCAAACAAGAACTGTATGTGACATACAGTTACAATTGCCACAGGCATAACATATAGTAGCTTCAGTAGGCATGGACAAAATGTAAAAATCTTACCTCCATGTTAACATCGCACCCTTTCAACTGATGACAGTTGTTTTGCATGCCATACAGCACATCGCTTGTTGAGTATGATCATAATGATCTCTGAGTCTCAGATGGCTGATCTGTGTCTCTGTGTGTCCAACAGGTGGAGGATGAACTCAGCTCTCCAGTGGTGCTCTTCAAGTTTTCCATGGAAGTTAGTGCTGGTAAGGATTGCACTCCCTGGACCCTACGAACATGACAGAGCCAATATTAATAAAGAGTGTTTGTCAATCAGAAACAGTAATGTAGCAGTAACGTGTTACAGGAAAGAAACTCTGGGGTGAATCCATTTATTTTCGTGTTTGCCGTGTTTTGTTAACTAGGGACTTCTGGTTATGGCGTTCGACGTCATGTAGGCCATAAACTCCAATGCATTTTGCATAATTTGTCTATCTCTGACATATAGGCCACGATATTTAAGTCAAATCACATTAGTTAAGTTACTCATATTCCCTATGATGTCAAAACATTGAAGGAAAAAAAAAACGTTACAAGAGGAACCTGAAGCTAGCATGGATGAGCCACCGGTAACTAAAAATATGCTAACCTAAGAAGAGACTATTCGTGACGAGGGTCTGATTCCCAGCCATTCAAGCGCTGAAAATATACTTTTCCACACAGTTACACAAAGTGGTTTCCTAGATAGACAGATTAAAGAAGCTGTTAGGGCTTTCTCCGAAAGAATCACATAGGCGGAGGACCAGATAACATCCCTATCAACGGATGCATTTGCCACACAGAGCAAAGTCCAAACACTTACCTCGAAGATGGAGATGGAGAACCGTCAACGCCGTTCAAACCTGAGACTGGTTGGATTGCCTGAGGGTGGTCAAGGAACGGAGACACACTAACATTTTTAATCGAGTGGCTGGCTACCCAAGGCTCTTAATATGAATGCAGAACCACCAGTCCTAACCCTAGGACACTGCGGTGGATTCTCCTTGTGAAATTTGTGATGTACTGAGACAGGGACCGAGTGAAAGATAGTCATCTTCAAGGGCAGCTCTGCTATGTCCTTTCTGGACCTGTTGTCCTGCTGTATCAAGTCATTGCAAAATAAAAGATCAATCTTGACAGAGGCCATTGTCAGTATGAAGGGAGCAAAACAACAACAAAAAACGACATTTTGTCCATCAACTTTGACCACGTTTGAGCACCAAGCGTCATTTACGTAAACACAGAGTCTGCCTCCCCTTGTCTTGCCGGAGTCTTGCATTCTTTTGGCGTGGACATCCGCCCGAATGCTGCATTTGCTTGATCCAGAATGTTGTGATAGAGCCCGGTCTCTGTAAGATGTGGGCACAACAGTCTCTCATTTCACGTTGCTAGGTTAGCCTGAGTCCCTTTTCGTCCATTCCATTTCCCTGCGACCGGACATTAGCCAGGAGTAGGCTGGGTAGTGGATCAGCCTTAGGTCCAAGCTACATTAGCTTAGCTTTTATCCCAGCGCTCTTTCCTCACCGCCCATGGTGGTGCTTGGTCCAGCTGGTGTAGTGCAATAGCTTGATCCGGATTGTTGTGATGGAGCCAGGTCTCAGTAAGATGTGGGCACAACAGTCTGATTTCCTGTTGCTGGGTTAGCCTGAGTCCCTTTTCGTCCATTCCATCCCCCTGTGACCGGACATTAGCCAGGAGCAGGCTGGGTAGTGGATCAGCCTTAGGTCCAAGCTAGCTAGTCCAAGCTTGTCCCAGGGTCCGCTGCACTGAATCCATTCCCCGCACTTCCTTTTCCAACACAGATGAGTGTTTCTATCAGAGGTAATACGTACTTCAGCACAAAAACTAACATGTAGTGAAGTTTTAAAGAGCTAGTTGATGCCGCCATCACCATGGTAATGTCACTATACACAAAAATGACCATAGTATGTTGTTGTCTTCACTTTTTCCTGTTGTTAGCATCCAGTCGGGGTTCAGTGGAAGGTTACTGCGGTGGGGAGAAAGAGGTGCTTGATGCCTTCAACAGATGGGTGAGTGATTTCCCTCCTTTAACATGTACTGTACCTTGGATTTATGTGCCTATGCATGTGCTCACTCGATGTGACGGAACCACAGAGAATTATCACCCAACTCTGCAGTTTCTCTCTCATCTCTATCGAGCTTTTTAGCCTCTTGTAGGTCATTCTTTTGGTTTCACAGCCTGTAAATCTCATCAACCTCCTTTCCAACGTGTGATAAAGCCACTGTACACAACCTGCTCGGCAGTACACAGCAGACAGACACAGCCAGAGGCTAGCTGGTGAACTTACTGGAGCATTTAGCAGCTAAATAGGCAGGAGTCAGGAGTTGGTGGAGATCAAAAACTGAGCATTGTGTACAATGTGTAAATACGCAGCTGTGGTGTTTACAGATTCTCCTCTTGTCCCAATTGCCAAAAGGTTAACAAATGAATTGATTCAGCTTTAAATAAATAACAAACTGAGTTATAACACCCGTATTCAAACTCTGTGGGTCCAGTACACTGATTTAAAGCTATTTATACAGTTATATTTATAACTGTGGTCATACTATTTACTCAGATGATATATGTAATGTTATTTCTCTCTGTGTTTACATCAAAATGATTTGTGGTTGGTTGTTTGAATCAAACATCAGTAGGGCTGACTGGCTTGAAAAATCCGTTAAATCTTTCCATGTTGCCAGATGACAAAAACGGATGCACATGGGGTGTTCCAGTCAGAAATATCATGCATGCTGTACATGAGCTGATGCTATTTAGAATATCACCATGGATTTGCGGATGTTTGGTTCACATTCTATCTAAATACACCTTTTAAGCTCTCACTCTTCTCAACACTTCACTCTTAACTTGTCCGACCACATGGTTGATGTACTCCTTTAAAATGCTTCTTGTTTGTAGCTGGGTGAACAACTGGTCCAGCTGGTTCCCACCAGTGGGGTCGATGTGGTGGAGCTTGAAGACGAGGGTACATGCGTTCGCTTCAGTCCCCTCCTGACTGCTGCAGGTAACATGAACACACACACACACACCTGACATTGTGCTTGATACACATTTTCTTTCCTACATGTTAAATACTGCCAGCAAGGGTTAAAACATCACCGGGAAACAGTCATGACCAGGACTTTCTCCCCATTCCCGTCCAGTTCTAGGGACCCAGCAGGAGGACGTTGAGGACCTGGCGGAGAAGCTGTCAGAGCTGGTGCCTGTGATGAGCTCCACAATGTGCCTCAGGCAGAGCTTCAGAGAGGAAATCCACCGACACTCACCCTCACTCACGTACATAGAGGAGCTCAGCTGGCCTGGCCTTGGTGCTGTCCGGTAAGAATGGATAGGCTTTGAAGGAACTGCTATTGTATAGAGGGGCTGGACTGGACCGGACTGCTTTTGACTCCATGTTTGCCTTGTATTTGGTTACATGTTCTTTAATATCCATAATAATTGTGGATGAGATTATTGTTAATGTCACCTGGGATTTGTTCATTGTGAAGTGAAGTTGACTGGTGGAGGTGGATAGAGAAGGGGTGTGGTAGAGAAATGTCGCTCGTCAACTTGGTGATAAGTCGGACCACCTGCTCAGATAAGTGATGTGGCAAATAAGGTCAGCACGGTGATGGAATTAAGTGGAAATGAAGCTGGGCCAGATGGATGATCAGAGCCAATAAATCGCTTTACCTCAGGTAATTAGCGCCCCAATTAAACCTTTTGTCATTCCATACGTTTGGCATTTTCTCGTTGATGTTCAGGTACGAGCCTCAGGCTGAAGGAGTGGACGAGTGCAGGAGGAAGCAGGAGCTGGAGAAGATCAACGATGAGCTGCTGAAGAAGCTACAAGACCTTGACACTGACATCGTCTTCTTCACTGGTTAGTACCTCCCCGCATCTGAGAGGCCTGTGACGAAATGGAACTCACAGCGTTTATCTCACCAGACTTTTCATCTCCTCCTCTCCCCAGGCCCTGAGTTCGGGGAGGACTGCATCTTTGTTGGCATGGTCACTGAGGACGTGGACGTTTCAGAGCTGGTGGATACAATAGCTGCCCTCGGGAGGGACATAGAGGAGAGCGGCCGGGTAACAGCTATATACATTTTATACAATAGGCCGTTGAACAGTCACAGAAAGTGTTATCAGAGATTCAATGAATAGTTTCACCTTCTCACCCAGTTCTGACATACGCGTTTGCTGTGTTGTAATAAGTTATAATTGAAATGATCAGGATCAACGTGGGGTCATTGTGTAATTAAACCCCATCTTTAAGTAATGAAGAACCTTGATGATATCGCTGTGGCTGCTTCTGGTTGTATTATCCCTAATTGGAATATTTAAATCTGATCCACTGACCAAATAGCGCAGACTATGCCCATATCTTGTTGACTAGACCTAGTTTTTATTGAAGCAACGCTAATGAAGGCCCATTAACAGTAACAAGCACATTGCACCTCCTGTAACTATAACCTCTGCACAATAAACGCAATCCCGCCGGTGGGCGCTGGCCCGCACGCCGTGGCTAAAGTGGACCGACACAGCGGCCCATGGGCATCTCTGAACGCCAACTCCTGCCGTGTTAGGACTCTGGAGCTCTCCTAAATGTTGGCAGATATAGATGCGAGTAGTTTCCTAAGTTAAGGAAGTTGGTGAAATGCTATAGTCCTACAAGTAGGACCAAATATGTGTCATTTTGCCAGTTAGGTACCCATTTCCTGTCCTGAGACTCCCACCAATCTCTTCACGCACACGCCCTGATCCATCAAACTTAAAGACTTATCATCAAAAGGAGTTTGGCAGGAAGACCATCCATCACAATGACCTAGAATGTATGAGTGATGATAGATCAATAATAAATCACTGTATCTCCTTTTTAATTTGTGTCACAGGTTGTTTGAAGTGGAACGAACCACTCGGCTTTGGTCGTCATACCATTCTTTTTTTCTGTTATGCGTGTTTACTGCGTTGTTGAAACCGTAGTGATTCTTTCCTGTGTAGCTGTTGGAGAACATGACGGAGGTGGTGAGGAAAGGCATCCTGGAGGCGGAGCTGCAGCTGCAAAAGGCAAATGAGGAGAAACTCATGGAAGAGGTGTGTGTGTGTGTGTGGATTTGTTATATACGATGTACACTTTTTAAATGACGAAAGTGATCTTCAGTCAGAGTTTGGGGGTTTTAAGGTTTAGAATTAGATGATGGATAGTTTTGAGTGTGGTTTTGGGCGTATGTGAGGCTGACTTCCTTTCTCTCGTGCGTGTTATAGGGCATGATGAGACAGCTTCCTCTGGTCGGCTCCGTGTTAAACTGGTTCTCTCCAGTTCAAAGCTCCATCAAGGGCAGGACCTTCAACCTGGCTGCAGGTACTGTGCGTCAGAGTACAGCCAGACAGCAGTCTACTGGGACAATTCTAGATAACACTCCGAAGTCACTTTAATGTCACATCAGGTGTAACATTTTAACCCAGTGATGAAGTGCAACAGAAGCAAAAAGAGAGCTTTGTGGCCCAACGTCACGTGAATATCGCTGCGGTTTTTCAAACTTCATCCAGCATGGCGGCTTTGTCATTGTCCCAGGTGTTCCAAGATTATGAGTGGACAGTCGCAAAGATGTTCAAAAACATCTGATGTAAAAGATAGCCACGTTTTTAAAAAAAATCAATGTTAATTGTCATTTTGTTTGATATATGTTCCTATGGTTCCAGCCCTGTCTGTAGTTTAGCTCTTATAAAAAAAAGTATATTCCAAAGTATGTAAGTGTGTCAGTATTTGTGTGTAACATACATGTTAATGTTAATGGTGGGTATCCATAGGTTCCCTGGACTCCACAGATGTGACATACTCAACCAAGGCCCAGGCAGGCAGGCCGTCCGTGCAAGACACCCCCACCTCCTCATCAAAGAGACTGCCAGGTAGGATCGTCCATGGTTGGCATTGGTGCCGTTGTGACTACTTGCAGGGCTGTAGCTGGCGAGCTAATGGCTAACATTTTCTTTTTTCTTTTATACACATATATATATATATATATATATATATATATATATATATATATATATACACAAAGGCAACAGATGATGTTGATGTACAAAACATAAAAGGACACATGAGAGAAGAAAAAACAAACAAAACCCCCAAAACACAACAACAAATCAATAATAACAACAAACAAATAAATAAGCGAGAGGGAGGGAAGAAGAAAAACAAAATGCTAATGGCTAACATGCTTCCCTGCCAGGAACATGCCAGGAATCCGCTTCTGTTTTCTCTCCACCGGCCCGGCGTACTCATTTCTGACATTTACCACACATCAGTTCATTCAATAGAGAGTCACTGAAGTGGTGATGAGTTTGTAAGCTCATTAGCGCAGTCACTAACGGGACAATAACTTCACGCAGTTTATCCAAAAGACACATTTGTACAATGGAGTCCTGTCTCAGAGCTGTCTGAACCGTTCCTCCTCCTCTGTCGAGCAGTTTATTCTCAGGATGGTTATACAAAAGTGAATGGTCCACCAAAGCTAATGAGCTATTTCGATTCTCCAGCTCTCCATTTTTCTCCTCATTCCCTCAAGTCAGTACTGTCAAGGCAGTTCACCAAAGTTGAACTCAATGTGGAAAAAGTGAGATTTACTGCAACCCTGTGAATGAATGCACTAATTCTATTGGAATTTGTTGATTTTTGGTTCAATGCTGGTGCGACCAGGCTTTTTCGTGTCAAAGTCTGATTTTCAGCTGTTGTGTGTTCAGTGGTGTGTGTGTGGCCTCCAACCTTGAGACAGGTGTTTTGGACAGAGCAGGTTTTAAAGGTCCCATATTCTGCTCATTTCAGCTCTATGTTTTTATTCTGGGACTCCACTATAGTAGCTCTTCTCCTGGCCCTTTCTGCAGCCCCCCCCCCCAGTTCCCCCCTCTGTCTGAAACAAGCCGTTTTAGACTGAAACTGAACAACCTCCAAAAACCTGAAGAGTAGTTCCTGAGCAGAGCGCTCCGATAACTGAGACAGACTGAGGGTGGGTGGATGAGCGTCCCTGTACTTGGGGAACGTGCTGTGATTGGAGCAGATGACCTGCTGGGGGGCGTGGCTGAGTGCGGTGACTGTGTAGTTGTGACATCACAACCTGCAAATTTCCCCGCTGAGGGATTACTAAAGGATTATCTTATCTTACAGAAGTCCTGACGGCTCATTTAAAGGCACAGTGTCTGAATACGGGCTGTGTTTCATTTCTCCGTGGACTGAGCGTTTTGATACTTCCACAGTATTTATACAGCACCCAGACCTGCTTTATAATCAGACAAGACACGGACATCTCACTTTCTACAATATGGGACCTTTAAATGTAGATTCTCAAAATGTAGAAACAAGGGCAGAGCATTGTCCATCTCTGTCTTCAAGAATGTTTTCCCCTCAGTTAAAGTTAGCTAGCTTGTAACTTGATGAAAAACAGTGGATAGTAAATTCTCTCTGAGCTCTTTCTCTCTTTGTTACCAGTGACACTCAAAGGATTCTAGGTATCTGTTTGAAATATGACATCACACTCACCTTGTGCACTTCCCTGCCTTTACCCGTTTCCCTCACAGGTCAGAGGTTATTCCGGCGCCCAGGGGTAGGCTCCGACTCCTTCAGCGAATCCAGCTCCGTCGGACAAGCTGAGGAGACGACCAGGGAAGAGAACGCCAGCATCCACCCGCCCACCTCTCCTCCTGCGCCCGAGGAGGACCCGCGCGCCGCAAGTGACGCCGTACCGGAGAAAACCCAGGAACCCTCTGCGCAGGCACGCCCGCAGGCAGAGGCTGAAGCGGCCTCAGAGGAGAGGCAGCCTGAGGGCCAAGAGGTGGAGCAGAGCGGAAGATAGGGCGACTCTTTCTGCAGGCGCCCCCCAGCCGTCCCCTCAATGGTAACAGCCTAGCAGATGCTAAAAAAAAGAAAGGTGAATCTAACTCTTCCCGTTCTGAAGGGAAAAACAGATGGAGCTAGATTGGGCTGTTTGTCTCTTGTTCTGTTGTTTCGGGACAGCAAGGGTGTCAAAGTTAATGGAAAAATCCACCTCTGGATCCTCTCACTGTGACGCTCCGTTTAGTGCATTCTAGTTATTTAGAAATAAATTAAATAAATAAAATGTTCTCCGCGTGCTGCTGACGCATATACAGAAATTGTCACAATGCACGAAAGTGTTGCTTTCATTCCAAAGTGTATTGGCATACAGAAAATGTTATTATTATACATAGAAATGAGCAGTTGTGGGTGAATTGCATTATGGTCTGCTGAAGCTACTGTAAGGGGAGAAATTCCTCTGTGCTGAATGTATGATGTCTTGACAGGTCATGTCGTCCCTGATTGGCCGTGTATTCACAGGGATAACACGGAATGCACTAAACAGCAGGATGATGTGGTTTTTTTAAGGGTGGATTTTTCCTTTAAAGGTAGAATGTTTTTTGTTTTTTTTTGTTTGTTTTTTTAAGAGTGACATCCAGCCCAGCTGTTGTGTTGATGACTTTTGGGGTGTCCTGTTGGATTCGAGAGCAGAGGAGTTAGCCATATTGCACACAGCATTTCTTTAGCTTTAAAGAGAAACGTGATCGGTTCAGGACCAGGAGTCTCCGCTTTGATACTCCGTTCACTTTCAAACACTCAACTGGAAATAAAGCAGCTCAATATTAAAGCGATTTCAAATGTTTAGAGTCAACACTGTAAATAGTCTACACAGACGACATATATCTAACCCACCCAATTACTTACTCTTAACTATTTATAATACAATAAATCTGTATAGAAGGAGTAGAGTATCATAGTCCAATAATTAAAAAAATATGCCTACTGATAAAAGCAGCCACCTGCTCACGATGCTTCAAACACTCTCCATGTGTGCACTGCCCCCACAATCACAGCTGGAGAACGAATGAAGGCTAAAGTCTAAAGATTTTGGGGAATAAAGTCACAATGTTCGTCATTATAAGTAAATAAAGTTGGAATTTTACATGATTAGTCATATTAGAAAAACGATACAAAAGGAAGTTATAGTACAAGATGAAGTTGTAATTGTACAAGGAAACTTGAGGGGTTTATGACCTATACTGCAGCCAGCCACCGGGGGGGGGGGTTGAGATGTTTTGGCTTCACTTTTGGAGAGCTGTCACGTCGTCCCATCTTTATATACGGTCTATGGTACACATATACTCCAGCCACAGCTTTGTGAATCAAATTCCCGTTGTAATTGCAAAAGCCGCCGGGGTCAGAGCAACCTCAGGTATTTACTTAATGAAGAATATTTATATTTCTTAGCCAAAAACCATCCTGCCAGACCTGGGTCAAAGTACTTCGTGTCCTGGGTGACCCCTTTAAACATTATCAAAGTGCCATATTAGTGGGCCAAAGGGGTGTTTTTTTTGTTTTGTTTGCTTGTTTGTTCTGTTGTTTTTTTTTTGTTTGACAGTTTCTCAGTTTGGAACTCTTCGCATCTTTTGCTCTCCGTCCCCTTTGATGTCTTTTGGTATAAATAACCACAGATAGCACAGGCTGACGATTATGAGCACGTTTCTTTTAAACACAACACGCCGCCAGGGTTGCTAAATTGTTTAGAGAGCAGCTTTCAAGACCAATTAATTAAGTGTGAGTTGTCGCTCATTTCCTGCGTTCCTGTCACGTTCTGTTTTTAGATGTCTGTAGATTCTTTTCACAAAGTGTCTGCCACACCGGGGCAGTTTTTAGTGTGGCTTTGGCCCGTCCCGGATCAAAGTCAGTCTACCGCGAGAGAAATCTGCGGTTGTTCATCCAAACCGTGGTCCTGGATTTCACTGTGAGACACGTCCGCTGGCAACGGATTTTAGAACTCCGGAGACCAAAGGCGGGACAGAAATTTAGGAGCAAATTCTCACAATGTGACTGTCTACAAACAGATCAATCAGAAAACAACGTGTGACGTGAGACAGAAAACGCCGTCTAAACTGATATGGTTGCATTAACTTCACTTTGGAAAAGAAAGAAAAAAACGGGGGAAATAGCAGGAAAACGAAAGAGTGTCATGATCAACAGCTCCTCATCGGTGAGGGATTATCGTTGTTTTATATGGCTTTTTAGAATTGAGTGGGAGTGAATGAGCCTCAATAGGTTTGGCAGAATGGTTTAGACTTTGCTCCCGTGGAAGTGCCTGAATGTAAACAAAACAACGGAAAACGTCTCAGAATGAAAGCCCACGATACACAAATTTTGTCCTTTAGTACTTTGAGCCAGGTACTAGCGAAACATTGCTGTACAGAGTTGTAAAACGTAGATTAGATAAATACGGTGGCGTGATGAGGAATCAACACAACGAGAATGAAGGTTACAGCCTGACTGCACTTGTCTGCAGCTCGTTCCTTTACTACTGTTCTTTGTTTCGTTTCGTACATTTTGTAAATGAAGCAAATCTCCTCAATGATTATTTCTGTCCTGTGATTTATAATGCAAAGCGAAAAAAAAAATTGACTGTATAACCTTTACGAGAACATGTTGGGTGAAGAACTTTTTGATTTGACATAATGAAGTCTCCTGGGTCCGTCCTGCCTCTGTCACTGTCTGAATGATGGATTGTATTTAATAATGAGCAGAATCTTTTCTCTTGAATGTTTTCTACCATTGGTTGCCAGTACAGGAGCATTGTTGACATATTTTGTGTAAATTCTGTCTCTCAACAGATTCAAGTTCAAAGTTTTCGAGCCTGTTATGTCACAGGCCACAGCTTCCTGTGGTTTTAGTTATAATCCGAAAAGTACCTCTCCATCTGATTTCTTTTTTTAGTCTTCCTCTATACTGTTGGGAGTTGGTCAAAGTGGTATGTTTGTGGTTCAGTTCAGTCAGTATACATTCTCAAATACATTTGTGATTGTACATGAGCCCAAGATGTCTGGCGAACAGAGCAATAAATGAAAGCCAACGAGAAAAAAACAAAACAAAAACAATGCTAGGTGTTGTATCACAAGAAGCACATTTAAACCATGTAACAGAGTTTTACAAAGTGAAGGTAAAGGGGTAATGGTATATGTATAACGTAGCTAGAAACAGACCCAAACAGACTGTCGTATAACTAAAAAAAGACAACCAGTTTGAGGCAGCGTCTGTAGAATGAAACTGACATGCTGGACGCAAACTAAATCGACGTATTTTAGCAACCTGCTTTCAGAATTTAGTGCAATCTGAGGCCTCAACCATTACAACAACTCGACTTGAGTCGACATGACTTGGACTCAAGGCAGACTGCAGACTAAATTTGCAACATGTGACTTGTTACTTCACTCGGACATTTTTTTAGCCTTTTGACTTGGAATGACTCAATGTCCTCCCCAAGCTCATAAGATGAACAATGATGTATTCTGGAACCTAACTGTTCATTTTCCTGCCAAACAGATGTACTTTAAATCAGTCTTGACAGTACAGTATGCAAAACGTGTGGTAGTAATTGCGTTTGTGGGAATAACACGCCGAGACACACGTGATCAGTTTGCTTTGGATATATTTTGGACTTTTGTTTGAAAGTAATAAATCACAATTTCCAAAAAGCATGAATTATGTCTGTAAATGTACCATAGTGGCGTAAAATGTAATGTTGGCATTCAATTTGTTTGCCATTTTCACACACACACACACACACACACACACACACACACACACACACACACACACACACACACTATAGACAAAAACTATACATTGTTGGACACAGAACTTGCAACACGTACAATCAATAATAATGATACAACAAATCCTACTTTTATGAAGCTCAAGAGGTGTTGATTGAACTCTGTGGTCATTTTGTGGGTCTGTAGTTAGTGGTGTGTGTGTGTGTGTGTGTGTGTGTGTGTGTGTGTGTTTTATTGGAATGGATTACATTGTCAGGTGTTCCCGTTACTTTGTCAACATCTTTTCGGTGCAGGAATGTACATGCTGGATTGCATTATATGGCAGAAGTCTAAAATAGATGACTAACTAACCGTGAACATATAATAATAATAACAGTTAATAATAGTTAATAGCATCACTATTATAGGGATAAAATGCAGAAGCAGAAGCAGAGTCATTTGAATGACAACCGTTAGCCAGCGGCAAAGGGAATTTGAATAGTTTATGCCTTCAGGCGCCTCTTTTTATGAATAGGCCACTTCCTCTGGTTGAACAGGTAATTTAAAGGTTGGACCGCTTTAATGCCAGAGGGCATATTCAAAACCACTAAATATTCTGAGACGATTCTCGCTATGTATACAAGGACATGTGCTCCACTTAATTTCGTCACACATGATTATCCCAGAGGGGCCTTATAGGAAAAAGGTGTGCATCATATATACGTTAGACTGAGGGCGTTAAACCAATACACTGTGATACTGTTGATTCCTTAGATTTCCTCAGTGTAGTTTGTATGACTTATTACAAAGCTGTGAACCCACCTCCTTGTTCCCAAAGGTGGTTGAAATGCATTACTGGATAACATAAACAATGAAGTCAAGGGGAATGACTTCAGATAATTAACAGTGATTGAGACGGGTGTGTTGCAAAACCAAACATATTTTTTTTATTAAATCGTGAACCCAGTAAGCTGCTGTTGTACTGCCATCATTTTCTAACCCTTATTAGTTTGAGTAACATAAATGCTTCAGTAACGTCAATATTGTTGGTAGTCAGTGGAAAAAATAAGTAATTAAAAAATATGTAGGATAATTCAATGTGAAACTTCAAATGTTGTACCTAAGTATAATGAGCTTTTCCAAACAAAAAAATCAGTACACATTATATTAGTGAGAGAATTCAATTATTAAGTATTATTAAACATAAAAAGTCACTCCACTTGCTGAATCGACCCGAATCGAATCTGCGGTTCCTGAAAAGGTCAGAAACTACTGACGTAAACTGTCTGCTAGTGACAGACAGTTTACGTCTTAGGGGAATGTAGTTTTCTTGTCCTCAAGAGTCTTTAAAGGCAAATATTTTCCGCGTTTGACTAAGACTTCATATCCCAGAGGTCAACGCGGGTAGCACGTCGACTGACGGGACGCATTAACTCACGCGGACTGTCTCTGGGAGTGCTGAGTCGAATATCCTCTCTGGCGTCTCACCGAGAGAAACCGGCCGCTTTATTTCACCTGAATCGGAGACAAACCATTACACTTCGAGTTGGGACGCTCTCAATTACTCCAAGGGGTGACCTTATCATCGGGTTTTGGGCGGACACTTACGTAGACCAAGAACTGCGTAGCTCAAATCTCAGAGTAGTGAAAATCCAAGACCCACGATGGACCCGAGAGACACTGCCCCTGATTCCTGGGAACAAGAGGACGATGTGGAGGCCATAATCGACGGACAACTTGAACAAGGATTCACAAACCTAAATGTGAATGCTAAACCGTTTGTGCCCAATGTAAACGCCGCCGAATTTGTTCCGTCTTTTTCCGTGAAAGCACACTCGGAAAATGTCGATTCTGCTGGTAAGTTCACAGTCACGTTGGGAAGCTAGGCTAGCTAGCTCGTTGCTAACATGAGCTTGGGCTGGGTAGTTGCTAGCTCACTAGCCACTGTAAAGACACGCGTTCCTCGAAGCGCGACAAACTAGCTAGCGGCTAGTGCTGTGTGATTTAGCAGTACTTTTAGATGGTATGCCTGACACTGTATAATTTCAACTACAACACCACTATCATGCTATTGTTACTCAGGCTTTCGGCTATAGAGCGGCGTTAGAGCTTGTTGAGCACTCCCATAACTGCCTTTTTAAAGTCACCAACCCAGCCGGCATTAGCTTGTTACAACTAACCGGCGGTAGCTAGCTAGCATTTTGGTTAGCTGGAGTGGTGTGGGAAACTGTTAAGTGTTTAGTTGATGCGTTTTAGCCAAGTAACTGCTTATTGTAAACAGTAAATGGAACCAAGCAAAGTGTGCTGCTGGTATACACGCCTGTTACTGTGGAAAAAAAACACACAAAAATGATGTCCTGATGATAAGGGCTAACTTAAGCTCGTCATTGGAAAGAAATTAGTGGGAACGTGAGTGTTTGTGTGACGTGGATGTACTGACGCACTGCTGGTCAAGAGTAGAGCAAAATGTGTCACTAGAAACCGCGTGAAGGCAGTCTAGACCTGGACGATGCTGAATGCTGGAATAATACGACAGTTCTCCCACAGGAAACATTCTTATTTTACATTAGCATGTCCCATATCCACAGAATTCCAATAAATTGTTTGACATTCACCTTGTTGCTCACACTCAGCATGTCGCTTCCACTTTTGTCCCCATATATGTCTCTATACACGTCTATGTGGAACTTGCGTTGTGCCCCTGTATGTTCTCTTTCCTCCTGCTCTCTCTTTCTCTGGTCGAGGGGCCAACCAGAGCCTGGTTCTGTTCAAGGTGTCTGCCTGTTTTTTTTAAAAGGGATTTTTCCCCCCTTGCCACTGTCGCCATGTGCTTGCTCATGGTGGGAACTGTTTGGTCTCTGTAAATAATATTATTAAGAGTACGGTCTAGACCTGCTCTACGAAAAGTGCTCACTATATAAATGAAATTGAATGGACAATATTGTCAAGTGGAAGTTTGTTCTCCAATGTATGAAGGTGCATATGCCCTGCACATGTACCAGGACCTTATGTCCTTCTCCAGCCTTGAAGGCATAATGAAATCTGTTTGTTTTCCATTTCACCCACTTTCAGTTAAGAATATCCCACACCCCCTGAGTTTGGCCTGTAGCTAGTGGAACAGGTTTTCAAATTACTTAACTTAAACATTAACTTAACCTTTTCGTTTGTTTTTCAGTTGCTGATGAAAAGATATCCACCATGGAGGTGTCGGAAAGTACTGGTATGTATAGTCTGTGTTGAAGCAGGACTCCCTTTGCGCCGCGTGTTGCATAAATGCCGCTACTGCTCGCCTCATTGTCCTGACACGTGCAGGCCCACAGCGAACGGGTAGCATAAACAAAGCCTATAGTGACTCTTGCATCATGACTTACTGAGAACCAATTGCAGAAGTTGAGTTTGCCTGAAAGCTCCACTCCCCCCTTTCCGTAGTCTTTTCGTATTGGCTTTGTGTATCTATATCTGCCACAGGATGCCTTTCTGCAAAACAAAATTTTGAGTTCACAGCGTTTGACCACAAACTAGCTGAATAGTGAGTTTCTTTGTAGATTAGCATCAGTTTGTCCTTTGTTTTGTCTCAGGCTGTCTGGATCTCGCTCCGTCACATTCACTGGGACTCTGTTTCATTATCACTTTAAACAGACATGGCCGTGTTTCAGCAGAAGATAACGACACAAAATGTGCAGGAACATCTTTAGAGTTGCTTGCAGTGAGCCCGCCATTCAACAAAGTGGGATTATTAGGAAATGCTTGTGGTTATTGCAGTGAGATATCGAATATGTAGTAATGTGCAGCTACATTGGGTATTTTGTCCCATTCATAATGTTAACGGTAAAAATAGTGAAATACAAAAAAAAATTTAACATTACATCAAAATTCAGCATCAAGTCCAATGATGCACACTGCAGCTCTGCTAGCATTGTTATTGGGTCATTCAAATTAAAGTGCTGGGACACTTTAAGCAGCTGCAGTATTTAACACTTTAGTGGAAACAGTATCACAGGGTCAGATCGTCCTGTATTGATTTTGAGTAGTGGTGTGACATTTACATGTAACAGCTCTGACAGCTCGGAGGATATATTGATGCCAAAATATTTTGATATTGCCTGTGTGGAGGTGATAAGGTGATGCCAGGGTGCCACGTCCCTTTCATACACACCAAATTTTTATAACCATAAAGTATTCTTGCGCAGATGGGTGAGGGTCCTGAAGGAGTAATAACATATCTGCATGAAGTTGCTAACATGTGGACGTCAGAATGCCTTTTTGATGTTGCCGTTTTGCTGTAGTGCAACTGCTAGACGTTAAATGAATATAGCAAAGACAATTTTGTGAAATTAAATTCATAAATGACTCCGTACCGTTCCTTTTTAATAAATCCTTCTGATCAGGATGTACGAGAAATGGGACGACTCCTTCTATTCTGGATACTACGGCCTTATTTTTCTGTGGGTATTGATAAGGGACAGTAGATGATAGTTGGAGGGGCTTTTTTTGGAGGCGATTGTCAGTTCAATGGGGGAAATGGTCGTCCACAAGTGTTTGTGGAACTCAGCAGGGAAGCTGTCCGGTCCAGGCAAGGTGTTATCGGGCATGACATTGAGTGCACTGTAAACTTCTTCAGGAGATAAGGGTTTGTCTAGAGAATTAACGTGTTCTCGTGTAAGATGTGGTAGGTTTATGGATTGATTTTTTTGGATATCATCGATATTTATGTGAGGTGTACATTTTCTTTCTCCTAAATATATCATTTATAGCTTACCGGTGACAAAGCAGAAGGCTACAAGTCATTTTCAATGGAAGCTACGCCTGACACTTGTCGCTGCATGAGGGGCTACAAATCAAAGTTGATCTGGCCTCCAATGATGCTATAAAACGTCAACCAATCATATGTTTTTGTTTCACCATCTGCAGTCCCCTTCTCTCTTTCCACAATTCCTGTTGTGTCTAAAACAAAAATGTATTCTTGCTGTTAACCAGTTCCCAGTGCTATTTAACCCTAAACCTTTTTTTTTTTTTTTTTTTTTTTTTTTACGACACTTCAAAAAAAAAAATTGGTTTAATGGTGGTGTAACCTCCAACTACTACCAAGGCCGTAGTCCATGCCAAGATCTAATATAATCTGCAGTTCTTGATCTATCTATTAACCGGTCCCAAAGTCGCCTCCTGTGATTAATTCTGAGCTGGGGAGGTTGTTGAGTAGACAGAATAGTTTGTGAAAGAGGGATGGGTCGTCTTTATTGGGGCCCATATAAATTATCAATTGTAAGTAAATTGTTGAGAACAGAGACAGTGACACACGACAACTGTCCTTCTGTGTTTGTATGGTCAAGCTGTGTTTTTAAGTTCATCTGGCTGTGTAGGTGGAACCTTGGGACACTGATTCAACAAGCGAAAATCCTCGCATCCAGAGCAGAAAGTTTATGGTCTAAAGTTTAACATCTGGGAGGCAGTTAGAAGTTTCCGTTTGGGTGAACGAGGGCGTTTGGCTGATGGAGTAGAGAACGTTGTTGATTCCATTTTTAGCCTTTTTTTGTGCCCCGCTGGTCCAAAAACGCTTGTCAATGTAATGTTCCAGGTCTTCCGTGGTTGTCGGTTGTAGACTATTAAACAGGGAAGAATTGTCCTTTAGGTCTTGGCGATATGGCCAAAATCTTTTATCATGGTTTATGTAATTTTATATCACGGAAACGATGTATATCATGATACAATAATTGTTCTGTAAATTCAGGAGAAATGGTTTAAAATAACCACACCATACTAAATGCTCTGTATTTACAATTCCACCCTCCTCCTCCTCTGTGTTTTCTTGTCACTCTCCTCCTGCGGCGGGTCTGACACCACCGTCACACTTGCGTCAACTGAGAACGTGGTGAGCAGTTCGGCTGTCCAAATCACGTTACCTTGCGAGGCACGTGGAGTCGCAGGATTATGAGAATCCAGCCCCGAACATATAGCAGACAGGTCTTTGTATTCTATCAGCTATTTGTCAAACTTTAATTTCATAGATTAAAAATGGCATCGAAATTACGTAAAAGTAAACTGGCAATAGAAAAGCTCCTCTTCCCTTTAAAACACTGTCAAGTACTTAAATAATTGGTTTGTCTAAAATTATTCAAGTGAAACAATCTGAAATGGGAACATCACTTTTAACTGTTCACAACTCATAGGCATATGCAACCTGCAGTGAGGGGTCATGAGTAGAAATTGCATCCATTCCAAATGGTCACAAGCCAAAAAAAGCAGGACTGCAAAATATGTGGAATGACGGGTCGATCCTGGTGGAAAGCCCCAGCAAGAGGCCAGTAGGTCTGGGAGAAGCAGGTGTATATGCAGCAGTTGGTTTCTCTTTGTGATCTGCTCAAAGCAGGAAAACGTGTCATGTAGTGCACACGTTCACCTCATCGAGTCCAAGTTGCCCCTCCTGGGACGACGCGCCACTCTGTTGTTTTTCATTCAGGAGCTTATTCTGACCAAGCGGTTGAAACACAGCTGAAAACAAATCGTCTTTGTTGCTTGTCGTGTAGTTAGATTTACTGTTGTTGGCGTCTGCACATGTCAATATTTTAAATGTTTTTAAAAAAAATCAGATTTAAATTGATTTGTAAGGAACCAGAACTGGCAACACTGAACCAGCCTTACCTGCAGTACTGCTGAACCGTGTAGGTGGTTTTATGTCATCGTTTCCTAATTTGTCGCCTCCTTCATCGCTGTGCTGTCAGAGCACCGTATTTCATCTAAAATCACAGCATGCCACAGTGGCCACCGCCGCTGATGCTGTCTGATATAATGGCCGCGTGAACTGTATATCAAGCTGCAGTCACAGAACTCATAAATCGGTTCCTGATTGGATGAAGGTTACATAAATGGGAATGTGGAAGGCCTCCGTTGGCAGAGGTTGCAACTGCAACACAATGTTGGTTGTTTAGCAGTCATCTGTTTGCTAATGAAAGTTTATGTACTGTGAAATCTAGTCAAATCTGGAAATCAAGCCCCCCCCCCCCCCCCCCCCCCCCTTACAAACCGGCAGACCAGATCATTAAAGATAATGAAAATAATGCTGTATTTCACCCAGTTGAGTTGTTTTGTAAGTAGCTTGTCAAAAGCAAGAAAAGGGCTGTGAATGACGACTGCCATGTTGTGTGGCTGTGCAGCACCAGTGGAGAATGGCGACGCAGAGATGAGCACCGAGGAGCCGTGGGACCAGAAAGAGGCCGAGCCGAACGAGGAGGAGCCAGGAGGCGTGGACCGGGGGCCGGCGGCACTGGTGGCGGCGGCCACAACGGAGGAGGCGGCCCCAGAAACGATGGAGGAAGAAGAGGAAGTGCCAGCGCCCAAGGTTCCGCCCACGCAGCCAGATGCCCCCAAGAAGGAACACATCAACGTTGTGTTCATCGGACACGTAGGTCAGTGCATGCACCTGTCTATTGTAGGTCATTTGCGTGGGTGTTTCAAGAAATAAATACGTGGCTCTGAAGTAATTGCACTTGATGACATTGCAGTTAAGGGAACTGGAGCACAAACAGCAATTTGAGCCTTTTTGTGCCTCTCTGATTGCTCGCATGTGCAAATCATAGCGAAGAACAGAGGGTGTAAAACAAATGCACTGTCAGTCCCTCTTCTTCCAGCTGTCCGTTGTTGTTGGTTTACTTGGCTGTCCTGTGCGCACACCTTGGCTGAGAGATTACACTCCACCTTCACACTATCGTCAGTAATGTACCCCCCTAACAACATTTACACTACGGCCTGTTATTATATGTATCGGAAACCGCCTACTATACTGGCAGTATGTACTGATTGGGCCAAAATGTAAGCAAAGCAAATATGCAGTATGTCAGAAACACCTGGATGTCGCACTGATTCTGAAAAAAATCTCCAGTATGCATCGGATCAGTCTACCTCTCCTACTGTGTACCACACTGCAAAGTGGTGGCGGGGGTATGTAGTAGGCGGTTTCCGAATACAGCCAATGTAATGGTGTTAGCATGGTACCCACTGTCGTGCAACATGAGTGTCACTCAGTGAGTCAAAGCCTGCTTCGTGAATTAAATACCATATGTGTGTCAACCTGTCAGTAGCTGGCTGCACCGCACCAGTGTCATGTAACACACGCAGCACAGCCAGTCCCATCACCACTACAGCCGAGATGTGACGGTTTTTAAACAAAGGACAAACGGAGTGATGGCGAGGAGATGACCTGTTCCAGTGGTTCCACACACCGTTAGGACAGAAAGCTCACATCTCCCGCTGAATTACTGAATTAGACAAGTAAAGGGAGTTGTGACCCAAAAAGTTTGAGCACCCCCTGCACGTCTGGTAGCACAGAATAAAGCTTAACATGAGTAATTTTTTTTACTCCCCCCTGATCTCAACCCACTCTGTGTGCTTCTCCAGATGCTGGCAAGTCCACCATTGGCGGACAAATCATGTGAGTAGCAGTCTCCAGTTTGTTTGTTTTGTTGTTGTTGTTTTTTGGTAAAGTGACATTCACCACCTCAGGTCTTTTTGACACGTCTCTGTTATGTCCTTCCTCTCCAACAGGTATCTAACAGGCATGGTAGACAAGAGGACCTTAGAGAAATATGAGAGAGAAGCCAAGGAGAAGAACCGAGAAACCTGGTGGGTGCACCGCCGTGCCTGAAGTAACGGCTCTTTTACTGCAACTAGAACATGGAAAGATGCTGTAGGGTTGTGAGATTTATATAAAAAAAAAATATGGTCAGGAACTAAGTGTGGCAGTGTTTTCAGCCGGGCAAATATAAGCTTCATCATCAGCGTAGATACTGTATATCAGGTATTGGTCTATGTCAACCCTGTAGAAACTCTCAACTCGTGAACAAATCAACAATAGAATATCACTATTCTGTCCCCCAGGTATCTGTCTTGGGCTTTAGACACCAACCAAGAGGAGAGGGACAAAGGCAAGACGGTGGAGGTGGGCCGAGCGTACTTTGAGACAGACAAAAAGCACTTTACCATCCTAGACGCTCCAGGCCACAAAAGCTTCGTGCCCAACATGATCGGAGGTGCATCACAAGCAGACTTGGCTGTTCTGGTAAGTCCAGAAATTGACTTTGACCAGTGTTGTTAAACTGTCGAAGTTTCCCCCAGATGTTCCAATTGAGCTTAACTAGTCACCTGCACCTCATGTAACAACCAGGTTGTAATTTCTTTAGTTTTTTTACCTGACAAACACACCTCAGGTATGGGGGACCCTACTCTGTTCCTCCACAGTTGGACCCTTCACAATAAAGTACCTAGAAAAAGTACCTTTTTTTGATCTGTCTGTCAATTTCTATCACCTATTAAATCGAATGGCTTCAAACAACGTTGTTTATTTAACCTCTCTATAGGTCAAGGAACATCGTTTTCCTTTTTATTTAGAATCGTTAACTTGTAGACAAAACCACTGACTGAACGTGTCGACCCTCAGGTGATCTCCGCCAGGAAAGGCGAGTTTGAAACTGGTTTTGAGAAGGGTGGACAGACGCGGGAGCACGCCATGTTGGCCAAAACAGCTGGTGTGAAGCACCTGATAGTCCTGGTGAATAAAATGGACGATCCCACAGTCAGCTGGAGCCTGGAGAGGTGGGTAGATGGATAATGCCATGGGTCACCGTTGTACAATATCAACGAGTAATGAAAGTAAAAGTATGTCACTGTGCTTCAACTTAATTGCAAAACAATTTGCATGTGATGGAACATTTTAACATGCTGGACTTCCGTGGTCCTCCACAACCGCCGGGACTACAGTGATGAAACATAACTTATTTAACTTTTTTATTTACAAGACAACTCCACTGGGCACTTTCCAAAGCTTCCCAGAGGGCCAGAGCAAATGACCAAACAATCCCAATGTGTGTCTTTTTATAAACACAAACATGCGCTCAATAGAAATCCATTCTATACTGGAACAAAGATCACCAACTCTGAAGCCAAATGCATATCATACCAGACCCTCTACACTGGTAGACTTATTCAGTATCATGTCCTCTGTATACATAGGAAATGTCTGCTGCCACTTTTGCATTCACTCCTCTTTGTGGAGGGTGACGTCTCTCTGGTGTTGAACCCTCAGGTACGAAGAGTGTAAGGAGAAACTAGTGCCATTTTTGAAGAAGGTGGGCTTCAACCCGAAGAAAGACATTCACTTCATGCCGTGCTCCGGACTGACGGGGGCGAACCTGAAGGAGCCCACCGACATGTGCTCCTGGTATACGTAAGTCTCTGTCAACTCTGCTGTCATGGCTACCGTGCAGACGGAAATGATTTTCCTTGTTCGCCCAATCCCTGCTAACTGCTGTCCACGTGTCGTGTTATTTCAGAGGTCTACCTTTCATTCCACACTTGGACAGTTTGCCAAATTTCAACAGATCAAGTGACGGCCCCGTCAGATTGCCCATCGTAGACAAATACAAGGTGAGGATCTGTGGTTTTCTACATTTACATAAAGATTGTTCGTTTCCGCTGCCTGCCACCCAGCAAAAAAAAAAAACATCAACTTTCTTTAAGCGCAGTATTGTCTAAAGTCTGCATTCAAAAAGCGTAGAGCTGTAGACGTGGATAACTGTTGCCTCTGAAACGCTGGGGGTTCGAACTCGATTAGTACACAGGGTTAGCTTCTAAAATTAGCGCGTAGGCGTCCTCAGCTGGCTCACTGTCTGTGTTTTGATGCTCGGCTTTAATTGTGTTTAAATGACTGCGATTATCCAACATGCTTTACATCATATCCAAGTCTGTACAAAGTCTTTAAATTGGTCTTCGGTCCGAACTGACACTCTCACTTTGCATTCACACTGGCTGTAGTTGCTCTCAGATATGAAGCTGAATCACCGCATCTCCACCCGACATGGGTTGAGTTTCTCCCGGCGGCTGATCTCAGAGTGTCTTCGGATTGTTGCTCTCTCACCTGCTCTGTCTCAATCTCTCTCATCAGGACATGGGCACTGTGATTCTGGGCAAACTGGAGTCAGGCTCCATCAGTAAAGCACAGCAGCTGGTCATGATGCCAAACAGGGTAAAAGGGTTGTTCTTTGTTGTAAATGCAAAAATCCAAATGCCTCACAATGGCCATCAATATGTAATTATTGACCATTTTAGAATAAGCACGCTTTGTCATGCATCATTTGTGAGAAACGCTGTGTTCCTCGTGGCTCACTCCACACGTTTTCTCCACCCGCAGCATGTGGTGGAGGTGTTGAGTCTCCTGTCAGACGACGTGGAGACGGACGACGCCGGGCCGGGCGAAAACCTCAAGCTGCGGCTGAAGGGCATCGAGGAGGAGGAGATCCTGCCCGGCTTCATCCTGTGCAACGCCGAGAACCTCTGCCACTCGGGGCGCACCTTCGACGCCCAGGTCAGGAATGAATATTGTAATAACCTGCATACAATGGAGTAATGCTCAGTGCGTAATGTAAGAACCTTTTGCACCCAAGTTATTGCATGTTGCGTCGGTCATTACAAGATCTTAAACTAATAACTGCGTCCCAAACTTCGTACCACGAGGTCCACATACTGTATTAAATGGTGATCAAATACTGTGAAGACCTGGGGTTCACTTCCCAGCAACATCTGCATCTGGTTCAGTCGGGTGATTCCAACCACCAATCACATGTGGCGTGACAGTGGCTGTATTGGAAACCGCCTACTGTGCTAGCAGCACGTACTGATTTGGCCAAAATGAAGCATGTAAGCATGTCAAAAACGCCCGGATGTCCTGATGATGTCCTAACCCTCTGAAAAATCTCCAGTCCACCTCACACACTGTGTCCCACAATGCAAAGCGCTGGTTTGCCATTAATGTTCACTTAGTCCAGCTGGTTTGTCGGGTTCAGCCCCTCCCCCCTTTTTATCACTGTCTGAATACCTTTCGAGTGGACAGGGGGGGGAAATCCGCTGGTGCATCGGGAGTGCTCATTAAAGTGACAATGTTGTTGTTTTTTTTCCCTCCCAGATCGTCATCATTGAACACAAATCCATCATCTGTCCAGGTTACAACGCAGTCCTCCACATTCACACCTGCATTGAAGAAGTGCAAATTACGGTAAGACCCTAACCTTCAGTGTCTGCACTGTAACGCTCTTGGTTTAACACGTGCTTGACGCTCCGTCGCCCTCTGCTCCGCCCGCAGGCCTTAATCTGTCTGGTAGACAAGAAGTCAGGAGAAAAGAGTAAGACACGACCACGATTTGTCAAGCAGGACCAGGTGTGCATCGCCCGCCTGCGCACGGCAGGAACCATTTGCCTCGAGACCTTTAAAGACTTTCCTCAGATGGGACGGTTTACCTTACGGGACGAAGGTAAAGCTTCTTCTGAAACTACGCACAAGACACCTGTCGCAAAAAATTCGACAGAGCCCAATGTGATGTCTTCAAATGTCTCGTCTTGTTTTTCCCTCACCACCTTCTAATATCTGGCCATCACTTCTGCTAATCGTTTTAGCTCCACTGCTAACGAATACTCGGCACCATAATCATTCTCCATTCAATTTTATTTATATAGCGCCAAATCACAACGAAAGTCATTTTACATTTTACAAATAGAGCAGGTCTAGACCGACTCTTTATAATGTTATTAGAGAGACCCAACAGTTCCCACCATGAGCAAGCACTTTGGAGACAGCGGCAAGGAAAAACTTCCTTTTAAGAGGCAGAAACCTCGAGCAGAACCAGACTCTAGGTGGGGGGGTCATCTGCTTTGACCGGTTGGGTTTGAGAGAGAGAGAGAGGGAGAGAGAGAGAGAGAGAGACATAGAAAGGGAGGGAGAAAGAGAGAGGGGGACAGACAGACAGACAGAAAGACAGAAAGAGACAGAGAGAGAGATAGACGTAGAGACACAGATAGACAGACCAACAGACAGACAGGCAGAGATGTATGGCAGCACTAGCAGTAGAAATAGCAGCTATAATTATTATAATAATGGAAATTTGACTGATAATAGTAGTTACAGCTGTAATAATAGCTGAGATTAATTAATTCTCCTGCTGCTGCTGTTAGAAAATAATCTTCAAAATGCCAAAGAATACGTCTGTCATCAAACAAATAATAAAATAGCATAGTATAGACTAAATAGTGTGTGTATAGTATAGAATAAAATATTTTTATTGCACTCTCACACTCAAACGTAGCACCTCATTCACTTCCATGTTGCGCTGCATTCCTGCTAATGTGCAAATCTTTGCATCGAAATAAGGCCGCTCCTTATTCACAAGTCATGAATACAGTTCTACCCAAACTCTTTATGGTGACGCACCGCACGCCGCCGCTGTCTGAGTTGACGCTGGACAAGGACGGCCGTTGGTTTAGGAAGCGCTCGACGTGATGCGCAGCTTCGTGATGAATATTTGATTACCTGTGCAGCCCTAATGCATACGAAAACAAAATAAAAGTGGAGATGGATACATCATAAAGGGAGGTAATTACAAGCAATGAATAAACTGCACAGAAAGATGTCTCTACATAATTCCTTTAGATTGCTCTCTCACTTGTGTTTTTACATTCATTGTAATTTCAGACATGGCCTATCCAACAACATTCCTTGACAGACGGCAAATGAATACTTTCGTTCAAGCTCAGATGCTAACGAACCTCTCCTCCAAACCCTTTTGTCTCCCCCCGCGCCTCATTAGCAAAACAGTGATGTCCAGAACATTCAGGCAGCAGCTGTAGCCATTAACGTTCATTCGGTTCATTCTGTTCATTCTGCTACAACGACAGGCTTGTCAGTCCTGCAGCTGCCGTCTGTGTTCGGACAAAGATAGTTTGTGAGCGACAAGACACATCACTCTGTGACACCGTGACATGTTTTTTTGTTGTTTGTTTCATCTTTGGCACTTTAGATACAGGATTCAAAAGGATGTGTTTTTGATACGAGATTAGATGACGGATAAAATGCCGTCGAACCCCATCCCTAGTTGAGCATTAATCACCAGTTGTAGTGAGGAGGAGACAGAAATGTGACGGTTGGTTTTGTTTGTTTGTTTGCACGTGTCTCAGGTAAGACCATCGCCATCGGTAAGGTGCTGAAGCTGGTTGCCGAGCGGGACTGAAGAGGCTGCTTGAGAGTCCTGGCGAGAAGGAAACGGGTGGAGCTCGGTCATAACCCGCCCCCCTCCCCCTCCCCCCTCCCACACTGTTGTCAGCGGCGATGGCACCTCCCGGTCGCCGCCCCACTTCTGAGCGCAGAAGATCAGCTTCAGAAAAAAGAAAAAAAAAAACTCATGTGAAAAAGAACCTGTTTTTAAGCAAAATGACAAACCAAGACGAAGTCCACACGAGTCAGCTTTCTCATATTGAGAGCTCAGCTATGCCATTTCTGGGTTAGCCCCCCCTCTTCCCTCCCCCCCACCCACCCACCTCCCTACTCTGGTCAACTCATCATTACATGATTTTTTTTTTTCTTTTCCTTTTCTTCCAGATATATTTTTTTCTTTCTTGCTTTCATAAATGACAATGACAAATGGCAGAAGTTATATCTGTAAACAGATGTGGACCAGGGGTTTGCTTGGAATATAGAAAATGATTTTCTGAAGTAAATTGCAAAAGAAATTGTTTTGAAAGAACTAAAACCAGTTGAAACCAAAATGTTTATCTTGGGTGTACATGTCTCCCTTTTTTTTTCTTTTTTTTTTGCTTTTACCCAGTTTTTGGTTTCTCATGTGGCGTTCTGGCAGTGTGCTCGAGCGTGTTCAAATGTTATTAAAACAAACAACTATGACAATAAATAATAAATTGGGACAACAAAGAGTATTCATTTTCAGCGCGCATTCCAGTGGCTGCTTTCATATTTCACTGCATTTTTATTTTTTTTGTTGTTTTTTTTTAAACTGGCTAACTTACATTTGTGGTGTTGAGTTCACAAAGCACCGATTGGTTACATGATGTTCCTGACAAATGGTTGCTTTAAAATAAATGCAGTTTTGTTGGTGAACAATTATAAATACTGTTTTTAAAATATGAAATTATGATTTTATGGAACTGTATGAAGTTTTGTTATTATTAAAATACAGTTATTCTGAATTTTCATTTTCACCAGACTTTATAATGAGTCGATATGGGCTTATCCACTCGGGACGTCTGTCTGCCTGTAGGTGACACGTTTCAGTTCAGAAATGCCAAAGTTGTGTTGGGGATATTGCATGAGCAGTTACATAGTTTGTCCACCAGAGGGCACTAACAAGGTCAGCTCAATACATGTACATGTCCACAATTCTTTGCTTCACATTTAAAGGCAACTTGGATGTTTGTGTTGATGCAAAAAAAAAGTGTTTTTTGTTCGTTTTTTTTTTAACTTCTAGTATCACCCCCAAGAATCCAGTATTTGGTATGGCTTTGCTTTCAGCATGTGGTGTTACTTGCACGTTAGGCTGACTGAATTGTATTTTATTGTGCCTAAATTCTCCTGTATTTACAGGTCAGTGTTGATGTTTTGAAAGAAAGGAAGAAGCAGACATGTCTGGAATTGGCCAACTGACTGGTGTCAGGCTAAACTAGCGAATGCATGTGAATGTTTACAGCTGCAGTACATTTAAAAGTGTTGCTGGAAATGCTAGAAATGTGAAATGACGCATTGCATTGCACTGCAGATGTGTCGCATGCTCTAACCGCTCTGCCGCTGCACAGCAGGGTTGGAAAAAGGCTATGGGAAGCCGCTTGAGCCTTTATTCCATATCCTTGATGACAGATGTCAGTTTCCTACACTCGTTGGACAGAAACTCTTGCTAATCAGTCTTTTTCAGCAACTAGTGGCAACAGTTAATGCCGGGCGCCGCACGTGTAGCACCAACTAGTTAACTAGTGAGGTCCAAAATGTTCACTAGTTAGACTTGTCAAAGCCTAAATGTTCACCAGTCACACTATCCATCCATCCATTTTCCTCTGCTTATGCGGTGGCAGCAGGCTGAGCAAGGTAGTCTAGACGTCCCTCCCCCAGCAATGCATTCCAGCTCCTCCTGGGAGGAGCCTGAGGTGTTCAGATGAGATATGTAATCCCTCCAGCATGTTCTGGGTCTACCCTGGGGTCAGCCTACCTGTTGGATGTGCCCGGGAGGCATCCTGGTCAGATGCCTGAACCACCTCAACTGGCTCCTTTTGACGCAAAGGAGCAGCAGCTCCACTCCGAGCCCAGCCACCCTGCGGAGGAAACTCATTTTGGCCGCTTGTATCTGCGATCTCATTCCCAAAGGTCGCCACGATGGTTCAGTACGTCGTCTGCATTACTGCTGATGCCGCACCAATCCGCTTGTTGATCTCATGCTCCATTTTACCCTCACTTGTGAACAAGACCCCGAGACACTTGAACTCCTTCACTTGAGGCAGTAACTCCCTCCCAACCCAGAGGTAGCAATCCACCTTTTTCTGGCAGAGAACCATGGCCTCAGACTTGGCGTTGCTGACTCTAATCCGCACTTAGCTGCAAACCGCTGTAGGTAGTGCATGCTGTAGCCAACAGAACCATGTCATCTGCAAAGAGCAGAGAGGCAATTCTGAGGTCCCCAAACCAGACACTGTCCTCCCCCGGCTGCGCCTTGAGATCCTGTCCATGTGTTGGTGGGGTTGACATCTCAACAAAGCACCACTCAGGTTCAGATCAGACAGGCCGTCCCTACCAATCCCCCCACTCCATCGTTTCCCACGTGAGTGGTGAAGTCCCCCAGCAGAACTATAGATATATAAAGAGTCCCTAGGTGGCACCTTTTCCACCCGGAGACTCCCAAGAAGGCCGGGTACTTCGAACTGCTGTTGGTGCATAAGCACGAACAGCAACAACTGTTTGACCAACTTACTTTTGCTTCAAATTCTCCCGCTTCCCCTTCACCCAGGCAGGGCTCAGGACTCCCTGCAAGCCAGTTTCTTTCACAAATGTCCCAAAAGCAAACACAATTATGTTCACAATTATTATAGCAGAGTGCATCAGATGCAAACGGTTGAACTCACAATAAAAAGCAGGGTTGCCTTCAGGGTCCACCAAATTTAAGACCTTTTTAGGACTATAAAGGGAGCTAGCTCCTTAGTTAACTTCTGTCTGTCATGTTGTTGTCGTCACGCTACTGCATTGCATTGTGGAATATTTATGCCAGTGTAGTATCCAGTGCTTGCATACTGTGTGTATTACCCAGGATATAGCGTGCAATTCACGCACTAAGGTTTCGGACATACTAAAAAAAAAACTCTTGCATACTGTTTTACCATACTAAATAGTATGTCAGTGTGGAATTTTCGACGGAGCCTTTATCAGTTGCGGTCACTGATGATCAATGTCATGGTCATTGTGGACATCAGTGTCCTCCTCGATCAGTGGATCAGGATAGATGTCCATACACTCAATGTCCATTCTTCCATCTGTCTAATCATTGACGTGTCTGGTGGGCATCTGCCCATCAAGACGCTTACCGACCGCGATATACACATCGCTCTGTAAGGCCCGACTGGACTTGGGAAGTGGGTCGAGAAATCCATGGACAGTTAAAAAGAGTACCATCGTCAGTGCTTGCTGTGTTCGATTTAAAAGATACGTATCATCAAGCTTATCTCAGGCATATAAAGAGATTCTGTACAAGACTACTTCCAGGACAGTATACCTTTTTTTTTATAGGGGCCTTTGAAACCCGTAGACCCAACGATATGTTCTATGTTCTATATGGTAATAATAATGATTATTATTATTTGTTTGGTTTTTTTTAAATGTTTTTTTTGTTAATTGTTATTGATAGTACAATTTAATTATTACTTTATTTACCAAATGATGTCAAATATTCCAGGGACAATATCGCATACTACATACTCCGGTACAATAGGTGGCGGTATAGGTAACAGTTGCAATCCACCTTAAAACGAAGAAGAAGACGTCAAACTGCGCCTTCCCTGTGACGCTCGCTAGTTAGACTCCAGACCCCAACCCACACTCGGTGGCTCGGCTACCGGACTACACGCTGCACGTCAACATCTTTAGGATATCATCGCCACCTAACAATACGGACACCGAAGTCAGAGAGGAAAATAAGATGCCTTTGCCCGTGCAAGTGTTTAACTTTCAGGTAAGTCTTAACCATTTTTTTTGCCATTTCCAACCAGCAGATGGTAGCTGGAAACCGGTCATGGTGTATTATCAGTACCAGTGGGGTAACCTTAGCTAGCATTTAGCTAACGTTAGCTAGGTTAAGCTATAGAAACTTAGCCACGGTTCAGTTTATGGTTAGAAGATCACAATTTAAGACCACGCAAGCATCACTAGTTCCATGTTGTGTCAGGCATATAAATAATTTACGAAGCAATATCTAGTTGGATTAACTAAAATGTATATTTTTTTGCTAACTGCACTGCTCTGCTCTTCCGTACATTGCATCTTATTAAAGAAAACGAAGGAATAGCTAACATAGTGAATGACATATTGACATATTTACTGCATGGTGCATTGGATTATGCCGAATTGAGGAATGGCCCTCAAAATGTCATAAAACGTTAAAATGCAAGCATGTTTGCCAGTAAACAAGCCAACCCAGTTGAAATTGAGAGAATGTTATAATGGAGTTTGGAACTGAATGCTAACAACTGAAGGCCTCCGTTGGCTAACAACATTAACAGTGACGATACCAGCATTGTCGTAACGGCACGCTGGCAAAACAACAAATGACTCCGGCGGTTAGCTGTCACCGAGCTACGGACATCTTAAGTTAGCTTTTTCACCAAAAGCAAAACATAACAGAGACCGAAGAACAGTTTGTGTTTATCGCCGTAGCCTGCAGCAAACGAACGCCAGCATTGCCAAGCCAACTTCCTGTTATTAGCAGTTTGTCACGTTAGCTCTAAATAGCAGCTAGCATCGCTTACAGTGCTACGCACACGTACCAACATCCAATACAGCTTTTTTGAAAGAGGTTTCTCTTCTCAAAGGTAGCGTTAATTCGACGCCAATAAACCCATGTCTGAATGTAACATTACCGCCATGGCCGTTAGCACCGCGTTTAAAAAGGTAACAAAGCAAGTTGTTACGTCTGTGGCGACGCCATACTACCTTTTTTACATAATCAAGTATGGTAGTTTTGCCTTGTTATTCAGTAACAGTGGAACTCCTGGGCCTTGCTGCTTAATAGTTCATCCTATGGACAGCTCTGGGTCCTGAAATGAGGTTAACAAGCAACAGAAGTTCAGCCCCGGTGATGTTTACATAGCTCAGCTGCAGCACAGTTTGTTGTGGCTGTCATTAGTAATCCATCTCACAGCAGTCAGCTGAATGTATGAAACATTTTGTATTACAGTTCCTGATGTTATACAGCTATAACGTGGATCATGTCTTGTATTGTGGTTTTTGCTCACCTCTGTGCCCGCTGTGTTTTCTCTCAGGGGTCCGTGGAGCCCATGCAGATCGACGCAGACCCCCAGGACGACCAGCAGAATGCCCCGGACACCAACTACATAGTGGAGAACCCGACACTGGTATTGACCTTGCAAGACTCGCATTTCAACACTAACCCTTGATGGCGGCACACATTGTACCCGTTTGTTGTACGATGGCAGGTCGTTATTTACATTATGCCTTTGTGGCAGTTACGTCAATCCCCGTTATGTCAGTTGTAAATCCGATGTTTTCCCATCATAGATGACGAACAAGGGCATTAACAGGTAAAACATGAGATGCATGCAGGCCGGTTATAGGAGTTGAGTGTGGTGCACATGACTGTAACTGGCCAGAAATAACATTTCTCACAAGGAAACTACCGTGACGTCACTCCAAACTCGAATGTGACCTGAACATTTCAGCGGAGCACTTTTGACATTGTTTTGACAATAATACCCCCCCCCCCCCCCCGTGTGTAGGACCTGGAGCAGTATGCGACCAGCTACAGCGGATTAATGCGCATTGAGAGGCTTCAGTTCATCGCCGAGCATTGCCCTCAGCTCCGGGTGGAAGCCCTGAAGATGGCCCTCACGTTCGTCCAGAGGACCTTCAACGTTGACACCTATGAAGAGATACACCGCAAACTTACAGAGGCCACACGGTATGACAGTTAATGATCCCCCGGAGTGCCTCTTCTGATAGAGTTGTCGTTGAGTTCCCATAGTGTCCCATAACACCTTGGCTGTTGTACGAGTCCTGTGAGAATCAACAACCTTGAGGAAGAAGGTAAATGATGATGATGATGTTGTTGTTGTTGTTACGTACAGGGAAGTGCAGGGCGTGCCGGACACAGTACCCGAAGGCGGGGTCGTCCCCCCTCCCCTGGACTCGGCCTGGGCCGAGTCCACCAGGAAAAAGGCTCTTCTCAAACTGGAGAAACTGGATACTGATCTCAAGAACTACAAGGGAAACTCCATTAAAGAGAGCATCAGGTACGATGGCGTGGTTGTCGAGTTTATTAGCATCAACGTTCTTCCGGAAAGAGATTTTTTAGTCACCACTTTTCATGAATTTTGACTTAAAGAAGATGAAAATGTCGTTAAATTAGTGAATAGTAGTGGGATACAGCCGAGATTTGAAGATTTAGGTTAAACGAGGTAGATACACAAACGGCAAACGTTGTGTCCTCCCCTCCCCAGGAGAGGCCATGATGACTTGGGGGACCATTACCTGGACTGTGGTGACCTCAGTAACGCCCTCAAGTGCTACTCCCGAGCCAGAGACTACTGCACCAGCGCTAAGCACGTCATTAACATGTGTCTGAATGTCATCAAGGTACAGCATTAAGCACCTTTTTTTAAACTTGAGATATGCCGTTTACCCGCTTTGTGTCACATAATCGTAAAAGCAACGCGGGGTAGACGCCACAAACAAAGTGTATGGAGGAGTAAATCCTCTCCTCCTGTGCCCGCAGGTTAGTGTTTACCTCCAGAACTGGTCCCATGTGCTGAGCTACGTCAACAAAGCAGAATCCACACCAGAGATAGCAGAGGTGAGCGCCGCCCTCGCACGGCCTTCAGCGCCTGGACTATGAAGCTTTTAACGACTTAACTCGCGTTCATTTTGAGGGATGGGTATACCGTTACCGTGAACATTCCAGCCTTCCTATTGCGTTTCACAGCGTGTTACTCAGATGACAAATGCCTTCAGCTGACGTCGTTTTTTTTTTTTGTTTGTTTCTTTGTGTTTTAGCAAAGAGGAGAGCGAGACAGCCAAAATCAAGCAGTCCTCACCAAACTAAAGTGTGCCGCAGGTAAGACGGTATTATTCTCTGTGATGGTAATGTCACCCAGCGCAACCTGAAGTCTGGAGATATATATCTATAGATATAGATATAGATATGAGCAGATTTCTTACACTTCTACATGAAAAGTGCCAGCTGCCACAATGAAAACCGTTGTTTATTGGTGTTTCAGGCCTGGCAGAGTTGGCCTCTCGCAAATATAAACCAGCTGCCAAGTGCTTCCTGCAGGCTTCTTTTGACCACTGTGACTGTCCAGAGGTGAGTGCCATCACACAGAGGTACCTCCAAAGGAACCCCTAAAGGATAGGTTTGCATCTTTTTCAAGTCTTATCTAAAAAAAAAACAAAAAAACAAACAAACTATATTTTTATGCTCATTTTAGGTCCAAGAGATTCAGGCCTAAAGCAATTTCAGTGGAAGTGATGGAGGGACCCTTTCCCACCCTCCCCCCATCTGTTTTTTTGACCAAAAAAATCCCCGTTATGTTACTATTCCTCCACTGCAGAGACTTTTACTTTGAAAAATACCCATACCCATCTCGGTTGCCTTTTTGGCTGAAGTTTTGAAAAGAGTTATTGCACAGAATGAGAAGAGTGTTTTCGAAATAGTCTTTTGTGAGCTTTCTTTTATAAAAAAAAAAAAAAAAAAGTTTGAGCAAGAGGATGCCTGAAGCCTGTAATGTATGTGTGAGAATTTACGGGGAAAGGCTCATTTAACTTGGGCTAAAGCACAGTGGACACAAACAATTTTCCCCTCGCCTCTCCTGACGCTGCGCAGACCAAATCCAAAAGAAAATATTGCTGTTTTTGTGCGTATTTTGGAGGTTTCGTTTATTGACTTCACCTTGTGCAATGGTGCCAAATCTTACTGCCTTTAGCGCTTGCAACCTCCGAAATGGTATCGTGTAGCTTTATGTAACACATTTCTTGTCAACATACCCTTTCTGCAAACATCTGATTAATAACATGTGTTCCCTGCAGCTCCTGTCACCCAGTAACGTTGCTGTGTATGGAGGCTTGTGCGCCCTGGCCACATTTGACAGACAGGAGCTCCAACGTAACGTCATCTCCAGCAGGTAGGAGGTAGCCATCCAGTAAGTGGATGACCGGAAAATATCTTATAGAAGTCTCTTATTGATGATCTTTTTTTTTTGTTACTGTCCTCAGCTCCTTTAAGCTATTTCTAGAGTTGGAACCTCAGATCCGCGACATCATCTTTAAGTTCTACGAGTCCAAGTACGCGTCTTGTCTCAAGCTGCTGGATGAAATGAAGGTGAGAGCGGAAACCTCTGTGAAACCAGTTTTGAGACAGAGCTTTATGGCAAGTGTGATTATGTGTGATCACTTTTGAGTGACAGTGGTGGTATTCTCCAGGATAACCTTCTGTTGGACATGTACCTGGCCCCACACGTCAAGACACTGTACAGCCAGATCAGGAACAGAGCCCTCATTCAGGTGAGACGTGCGCTCTGTTTCGTTTCCATCCGACCTGTTTGTGTCCACCCTTGAGGCTAATATGTGGTTTATGATATTGTGCTGTATATCAAACAGACTGGGCACGCTGCTTTAAATTAGTATTGATATTATATTTAATATTCTGAAGTTGCCCCATCTGAGGCCTGTGCTACAAAGCAGGATTTGAGGTTAGCTTTTTTTTTTTTTTTTTAGGCTTACGATGGTAACTTACGCTGCAAAACATAACCTGCTCCGACTGAGACTGACTCAAGCACTAAATCCTTGTACTTGTTGTACTTTTAAGATATGAAAGTAAGCCTACTCACTGCTTTGAAGTATGCTTTTGTATTTATTTTTGATCTGCTCCCAAGTCCATTTGAAACACGGGCGTTGCAGCTGACAGAAGGAGACTACTGTCAAACTGTCAAACGCGCCATAAGAATACATCTAAGCAATGTGCGAATTTCATAGAAAACCATACATATGCCGCTCTGCTGCTAGTAGGCGTGTCCAGGCCTCAGTTTTTCTTTTTCAAAGGTTCTTTACAAGTAGGTTTTGATGACTTGTAAGCTGTCTTTATAGTAGCATGACAGACATTTGACAGTGTGTGTGTGTGTGTGTGTGTGTGTGTGTGTGTGTGTGTGTGTGTGTGTGTGTGTGTGTGTGTGTGTGTGTGTGTGTGTGTGTGTGTGTGTGTGTGTGTGTGTGTGATCAGTATTTCAGCCCCTACGTGTCAGCAGACATGACTAAAATGGCTCAGGCCTTCAATACCACAGTAGCAGCCCTGGAGGACGAGCTCACCCAGCTCATACTGGAGGGGCTTATCAACGCTCGGATCGACTCCCATAGCAAGGTGAGACGCACACACACACGAGGAAATGTTGACGTTTCTCATTTCAATCATTACAATTACAATAAAAATAATTTCTTTCTGACACGTTGATAGATTCTGTATGCGAGGGACGTGGACCAGAGGAGCACCACGTTCGAGAAGTCGCTCCATATGGGCAAAGAGTTCCAGAGACGAGCCAAAGCCATGATCCTCCGAGCTGCTGTGCTGCGCAACCAGATCCACGTCAAGGTAGGCGCCCCTCACCGCAGCTTACACTGAATTTATTCATCTTGGTTAAAAGTCGAGATGAAACGGAATTTTCAAGACGATGCAGTAGCTCACGTGTGAAGGAGGGGCCCGCCAGTCTTCTCCGCGCGGTCTCGCTTGACACTGATCGTATAGCAGCTTTGAAATGCAAACACATGTAACGGTGCGTCCCTCGTGTTTATGTCCACCCCTCAGTCTCCACCCAGAGAGGGCAGCCAGGGTGAACTGACGCCAGCCAACAGCCAGACCAGGATGAGCACCAACATGTGAGGAGATGAAGTCCTCTTCAAAACAGCCGCAGACTGGAGGGCAAGGATCAGCCAATCATTCATCAACACAGCCCACCCACCACCACAACAACCGCCCCACCTCCCGTTCCTCTGCTGAAGACAGAAACGACACACAATAATATAAACACTTGTTCTGAGATGATCTCTTGTTATCCCCATCAGAAGATATGGGGAGGGGGGGGGGGTTGGACAAGAAGAAAATGTGTTTCTATGAATGCTCAGCACTTGAGCCTGTCCGTTACTGGTAGATGCACTTTGCTCACATATTGTGGAGGCCTCATTAACAGAAATAACGTTTTAAAATAAAAACACCTACCAAAACATACACAACTCGGCTGGTTGTTTTTTATGCTTTTGACCCCCAGGTTGGGAACCGCTGGGGTAAAGGACCAAAGTACAATGCGTAACCACTGCCTGCCGCTTAGTATGTAAGAAGTTGAGTGAAATCAATAATTGTAAGCAAACCGATCAACATCACAGGATTCACACAGGTCATTAGGTGTGGAATATTTTTAATTTGAACCTCTTTCCAGTGTATACACTCTTAATACTGCATATGCATTATAATATAATAACCTCCAGCAGTTGGTTCAGTTGAACAGTGAAGGCACAAGAGTCACTACGACAATGTTAGAAACCTCTCTTTCTCTCTGTGGGGTTTAAGTGCACAAATGCGAAATAAAGTGAAACGACACACTGAGAGGGAGGGGGGGCAGGGGGCAGTACAGTATCCAAGTCACACTGAAAGGCAGGATAGAGTATTCATAGTGGGCTTATGGGTACTGTAGTCTTTTTTATTTATTTTTTTTTCTCCAGGAAGTCATTAGGCATCTCATCACTAATGGCATCATGTTGAATGGTTGGTTTATCTGTGACTAGGAGGATTACGGGGCAGTGACGGGGTGGGAAGGGGGGTGAAGTGGTGCTGACTTTCAGTAGGCGTGGTCGGCCACAAACAGAGACTCCTGAGCCGCTGCTCCTCCCGTGCCTCCAGCGGACACGTACTTCCCCAGAGCAGCCTGGCTGTTATTCTGTGGAGAGATCGCCAAGCAAAGGAGGATTCATTCAAATAGGTTTGGGTTTTTTTATTATTATTATTGTCATTATTAGTATTATCAAAACTCCATCCAATCTCCATTTTCCAGGACTTGACTTGGTTGGAACTCTTAATGACTGATGATCTGTTTTTTTTTTTTTGTAAAGCATGTGTTCGTATAGCAGTCACAACAACAGAGAAACAAAATATACACATACATACCAGCACAAATATGGCTACCCTTTTACTGTATGTACATACATATTTAAAGTAAGTGTTACAGTACATATTCCTCCCAATACATACAGTACCATGTTAGGTAGTGAGAATTATTAATAGTTTAACCAAATGTAACACTAATATATAACACCCCCCCCCCCCTTCTTACCAGGGCTCTCTTGACATACTCCTCCTGGCAGGCCTTGCCGTTCTCCTTCTTGCCTCCCCAGGCCTTCAGTGCTGAGGCCTGCAGGGCCCGGCCGTAAGAGAAGGTGAGGGCCCAGGGGCGGTGCAGGGGACACCTGTTGATGGCGTTCAGGTTGACGGTGGCCTCCTCCTCACTCTGACCGCCCGACAGGAAGGTCACACCTGACAGAAAGGAGAATGCTCAGGCATGAGGAGGTCGGGTGGAAATAGGGTACACTTTGGGACAGCAGACGTCTAAATGTCCATCTCACCTGGCACAGCTGGGGGCACGGTGCGACGCAGGGCGGTGACCGTTGCCATGGCAATCTCTTGTGGGCTGTACTTTTTGGGGCACGAGTGTCCGGCGGTCACCATGTTGGGTTTGAGCAGCGTGCCCTCCAGATAGACGTGGTGGTCAGACAGCGCCTTGTAGACAGCTGCCAACACCTGAGGGAGGAACACCGATTTCCTTGGTTGAACCTGAACCTGAACCCCAATACACTTCAACCCCCCACCCCCCCGCCCCGCCCCGCCCCGCCCCATCTGCATCACCACTGAAGAGACCACGCCGGGACTACTCCACAGGTGACTCAAGCTATGGTCCTGTGTCTTAAACGTTCTTTAATTTAACATGTGACGCGTCGTCTGTGTGTGTGTGCAAATATATCCTAAATTTTAATTCATGAGGCTGGGTTTGAACCCAACCATGAGCCTTTCTGTGTGCATTGAATTGAGTTTGCAGGGAGTGGGCTACCGGCATGGCTACAGCAGAGCCATGCAGAGACGAGAGTCGCATCAAGGAAGTCCAAAACGCTTAATTATCGTGTAGACTTCAGGTAGTTCCAGGAAGTTCTTGGCGAGCGATTTGAATGCCTAAATATGATACAGCAATGGTAACACAGAGAGACAGAAGTGCGTTGACGTTGAGGCAACTCTCTCTCTACATGGCACTGGGGGGAAAAAACCCTGTAAGCATTCGCCAGAAGGGGGAGACAAAGTGTCCTACAGATCCTGTCCACAACCAAGCTTTTGATCTCAAGTGTAATGCCACCCCCCCCACCCCGCTGGATCTGTTGCCACCATCACTCACCTTCTCAGTCACATACTGGCAGCGCTGCAGGTCGTGCTCGCCGTCTGGAAGGATCTCAGGCTCCACGATGGGCACAATGCCATGCTGAAGGGGAAGGGGGGGGGGTGTTAGGTAGTGGATGGAGGAGGACATAGCAACCAGCGTCATGACAACAGACAATAGCACTTCCTCTCTTTTCATTATACAGTTAGTAAGAAGGGAACCTGATGGGCCAACTGTGCACTGACTTGTGTAATGGCTGTTTGTGTTACATCACTGCATTGAGAAAACAGGCTTCTTTAACCGAGCTGTACGGCTTTGTGTGTGTGTGTGTGTGTGTGTGTGTGTGTGTGTGTGTGTGTGTGTGTGTGTGTGTGTGTGTCTCTCACCATCTGGCAGACGCTGGCGTAGCGGGCCAGCACGTTGGCGTTCTCCATGATGGCCAGCTGGGACGGGGTGGTGGGGGTGATCTTCAACACGCATCGCCACTTGGCAAAGTCGGCGCCGTCCTTCTTGTACTGAGCACAGCGCTCGTAGAGCCCGTCCAGACCTTTACAAGAGACACAGCACAGGCGGTGCGGGTTTTGAGCGACGACAGGCAATGTTTTCACTTTCTATGGACTAAACGATTAATCGATTAATCACGCAAAACAACCGGCCAATCGATAATGAAAATAATCGTTAGTCGCAGCCCTACTTAACACAGGCCATTGTTGCCTTATCAGACACTCTCCTCCTGTAATTATTAGCTGTCATTTGTCTGTGCTTGTTTGGTTTTATTTTTCTCATTGATATTATATGTGGCTGTTTGAACCATTTATTGATATCATCGATAGTTTCGTGGTGTTAACGATTTATCCGTGTTGTGTCAAGATCAGCTGCTTTGTTTGATCTATTTTTTTTTTTTTATCTTTTGACTATTGTATTGTGTTTTATTTGGTCATTTTGTGTGTGAAGATTAGCAAATGGTATAGCAAAAGCTATTGGGGATCCAATAAAATAAATAAATAAGTATATTTTTTGTAGAGACCAGGCACTACGTTGCATATACAATAATATATGAGTTTATCTGCAGCATCCCTTCACTGTGCATCCTGATGACAGTGAACCCAGCAGTAATCAGTACCCTTGTTTTTTTTTTCCTGCCCTCAATGTAGTAAAGAGCACATCTGTACCTTGAGTGGTGGTCTCTCCGTTGGTGCCAGCGAGGGGAACCACGCCCTTGTCCACCTTGATGCCCACCACCATGCCCTTCTCTTTGACCAGCTGGGGGAAGAGCTTGCCATCGTCCGTCTTCTGGTAGAGCGTCTCGTGGAAGAAGATCACCCCGCCGATGCAGGGGTTGACCCGGTCGTCAGCGGTGAAGAGGAGCTGGCGGTAGAGTCTCCTGTTCTCCTCCGTGTTCTCGGCGTTGATGCTCTGGAAGCGCTTTGCCATGCTGCCTGGAGGCGCCAGGAGACGGGGAGAAGACGGGTGGAGTTAGAGACAGTACTGCTTTTAATGGAGAAGCCTACATTACAAACCTGGAGTTTAAAAAGACATGGGAGTTTACCAGTCAGGGGAGGGTCTAACAAAAAGACTATCAAAGGTCTACCCAAACTTTCAGAAGGCTTCTATTCTGATCCTTTAAAGCCGAATCATGCCTTTTCCTGACCCCTCGTCACAGGTTATGTCCATGAGCTCAACAAAAGAGCGATGATCCCCACTCAGATTGTCTCTTTTTAGAGTCCTCAAGAGGTAAAACGCTCCAGTGTTCCACAAGAAAAAGCAATGGTTTGGGAAACGTCACAATATAAAACAGTACTGCATTTTGTGTAGCAGAAGTGTTTTTCTTCTTCTCATTCTGTTAATCATCTTGCGACCCCTTCCATTTATCATGCACCTCCTTGGGGGTGATTTCTACATTGATGCAATACATCTGTGAAGAGTCAAACTCAGCCAATGATACCTGCCATGCTGATGTGTCAGTCGGGTTTAGCAGTAATCTGATAAACATCCTAATGTTTTCAACTGTGAGTCTCAAACCCGCAGACAGACCTTCGAGCTGTCTTTAATGCGATTACTGTGTTACTGGACTGGATTGTGTGTTGGTCGTTGTGGTTAACAGGATGAGCGTGACCCTGTTGCCATGCCATTGGTTAGTCAGTCTGCAGCTGCTGCAGTCGTACCTGTGGATTCATCGGCCGCCAGGATCCCTTTTCCGGCGGCTACAATCCTCTGAGCGATATCGCTGAGCTCCTTCTTCTGCTCGGTACTCAGGAAGGGATACGCGTGAGTCATATTGTCTGGGATGGAGACAAGAATAGAAAAAGAGAGAGAGAGAGAGAGAGACCAATATTTACTTATTTCTCCATAGGAGTCCACACCGGTCTAACGGAAACAGAAGGAGATTGTGCAGTCTTACAAAATCTAACCACAAGATGTCTACACTATATACTGAAAAGAAAATGCAAAGAGAGACCCTAGAACTTATTTTTTTCTTTCTTTCTTTAAAAAAAACCCAAACTATTGTCCCATGTAAGTTTTCTTGACGAGGTCTAGACGCTATCTACTGACAGTGTTCAGGAATCAGGAATCCGATCTATTTATTCACTTATACAGTGCATTTCTTTATTTTTATTTTTAGGTTACATTTCATCCTCCATGTGTAAAACTCCAAACAGAAAAGCAGCACCTGCACGCACTCTATGTTAATTCCTACCCCTATAAACACACACGGCCTATTAAAATAAAATAATAATAAAATACAATAAGGAAGACAGGAAAATAGTACAATTTAAGGGCACTGAATACAACACTACATTTGCATTCACATGGCAAAATGCAATTGTTGGATGTAACTAATTACATTTTCTCAAGTAAAGCACTTAGGTACAATTTTGAGGTACTTGTACCTGAGTATTTCTGTTCTACACCACTTTGTGCTTCTTCTCCACTACATAATTCATCTGACAGCTAAAGCTACTTTCAGATTAAGATTGTTTTTAAGATTATTTTTGGCCATTTTTACCTTTTATTTATTGGATAGGACAGTATAGAGCCAGACAGAAAACAAGGGGAGTGGGGTATGGCTATATGGTATACCACAGCATGCCCCAGATTGTATAAAGACTGTATATAAAACATACAGTGCTTAACAAATGTATTAAACCCCCTCCCACCTAAATTAACAGTATTGCTGATTACCAAAATATTTGATGTTTCTGTAATGGTTAATCCACCAGTATGTGCAAGCCAAGCTCTTTAATCAAAATCATATCTTTAATGCTAAAATATAATTATTGTTGTTATCCATGAATTTTCAAATTTACTGTTTTACAAAAAAACAGAAAAAAATAGTAAAGCACATTATTATTTTTTGGTTGAGATGCCAAATCACAGTTATTTACTTGCATTCCTGAACAGAAACATTTGTTTTGTGGTTACAAAGAATGCAAGCTGTTATCAGGGCCAAAGGAGGTCATACAAAATATTAAGATTTTTGGTTAATATATGTGAATAAGCACTATTTAGTTGTTCCAGTTTGTTATTTGCCTAATAAATAACAACACAATTTTTAGTTTGAAACAAGTTTTTGACAGATTTCTAAAATATTTGTGTTTTCTCATTTTTATGACAGGTGGTCTAATACATTTGTTAAGCACTGTGTGTATATATATATATAATTTGATCACCTTATAAAACACGAGGTGTTATTAAAGATTAATCCAGTGGCTCCAAACGTTTTAGCTTGTGATCCTTTACAAACAAAAAGACGAGAGACAGTTCCCCTCTAAACTTCTCACATCCTGTATTTCAGTTATTGTTCTAGGACAAAAGTGGTCAAACCCTTCAATATTCCACATTAAAAAATATAAGAATATTTGTGTTTTGCTTCTTTTCTCTCACATGAATCACCTCAGAGACCCCCCCCCTCAGATTTCTCTTGACGCCCAGGCTGGGAACGAGCTACGCCAAACTACCTGTGCACCGTGCACACACACACAGTGATTCAACTTCAAGGAGTAGCTACATTTAGCTGCTAATACTTCAGTTGGCCACTTGAAATTGAGCACTTTGTTGTATTATCATTTTCTTCTTAACGTTAGCTTAAGTATTTGAAAAGCTATTTAAAAAAAAAAAAAAGTTAAACTCCAAACACCACTTTGACGACGACAACGAACCCACCGGGGAAAACTGCGTCACGGCTCGCCCTCTGATGAATAACTGTCACACTCTCCCAGAAAGTCACTGTCGGACATTGGCTGCTTTAGAAGCTGTTACCAACTTCAGCAACGCCATTTTCCGTCTTGTACTACACAATAATTCATACAGCCGTATTAATACAGTACGGAACACCATGTAGCAGCGTCTCATGATGGCACTTCCGCGTCCTTGTCAATGCCAAATGACTTTGAATTGTACTGGGAGTTCCCGAATACAAGTGGGCCAAACTTCAGGGGGGAAAAAAAACAAACAAAAAAAACCGATTTCATTATTTGTTAAGCTACTGTATTGTGGCAAAGTAGTATGTTGTGGCTTGAGGAAAACGTTATCATTTGTAATGCTGTGATAAACATATCAATGTTAGGCTACATGTTGCTTGAAACAGTAAAGACGAGACAAGCTGGACTAATACACCACATATGAAGAGAACACCCAGTGTCCTATTCTCTGTTTATATTTTAATATTCTTAGAAGGAGAAAGTAAAACTCACCGGATTGTTGCTACGTGCAGTTACAGGAGGCAGCGGGGAGATGACAGGAAGCTGTCGTCGTAAAAGTGGAGAGATGGAGAAGGAGAGAAGGATGGACTGTACAAAAAGCAGAGCCGAGGGGCGAGACCCCAGCCGGGATCGTCCAATCAGAGCTCAGGGGGACTGACGCAAGGCGTCATCCAGTAGGAGGATGTTGTAGTTGTGTCGCCGGGCTCTAACGGGTTGAACGGTGATGCTGATTTGGGCCTATTTAAACCCTCTTCGTGTCTTACAGGCAATTGGTTTAGGGAGACACTAATTAATAGTTTTTAGCTAACTTAACACATTATTAAACACTGTCAAGACAACCAGATGTAAGTGTATAAATGAAGCCAGATGTTGCTGCCCTTTGACGGGAGAGTTTCCAACCTTTTCAAAATATCTTGTTATCCTACGTTTTTTGATGAGCGTTTCTCTAGGGTTGACAGGTTTTTGTGTGCAATCCTCACAGAGAGCCCTGCCTGAGTGACAGTCAATGTACAATCAAGCTTGTATTTTGGATGGATCGCTCTGGGGAGCTTATCTGGAGGCATACATGTTCAAACATGTTGCGGTACAGAAAATGCACTCGTTTCATAAGCCAACGTGAAAGGCTTTAGAAATGAACAGACTGTTGGTCTAAGATCTGTGTGTTCGCCCTCTCGATTGTGAAGTTCAGTTAAAAGTGATTGTTGCCTGTAAGACAGGGCTGAGGGCTGCCAATACCAAATTTCTCTTGGTGTACGTGAGGAGCCTCACATGCAGGATGCATGGGTGACACCAGAGCATCATCACACTGAGGAAACCCCACTGCTGCAGAGCCAGCCACCCAGAGTGACACAATGTCAATATTCAGTAATGCGTTTCCACCTGCATTTGTTTTGAGCCCTAACCCGCTACAGTTGTACTCCCCCGTGAATACTGATACAGGTAAACACACGTCTCCACCTCTATCATAGATGGTATCTGCCTTTGAAACATGAATAATGACTTTATCCGCCGACTCATTCTTTGCCATACATTTGTTCAGCCGCCTCAGTAGAATCTGACACAACCACTTCACATTAATCATATGATGAAGAACCATTGGCAGGATAAGGCATCAGTTTCAGTCTGTGACCCTCAGTCTTTCAGACAGTGTTATGTAACGCTACCCCCCGGATTTTCAATGCAGAAAATGTCACATCTCAAATGCTGGTCCAGAGGCTTCTCTGCCCTAAAGGGGCTACTGCAGCGATGTAGTATCGCCGTCTATAGCAGCCTTTGAAAACTAATTTTAAGTTGAGAGTTTAACACGTGGGAAGCAAGACGAGAGTGGACACTGTACTGGCACTGTGCCACTGCCGGGCGCTGCTCTCTGCTGCAACTTATTGAGCTGTAGGCCATATCTCCATTGTGTCTACCGATAACCTTCAAGTGTAGACTTGAAGCGTGTTTGCCCTGCCCTCTCTCTCACACACACACACACACACACACACTCACGCTTCCTCCTCCCTCCTAGAGGAGAGAAACGTGGGCTGTGTGCCTTCAAGTTTGTTTTGGCAACCTCGAAGCTTGTTATGCAGGTACTCACGAGAAGCATTTCACTCTCCGCTGTACTGTGTATGATTGTGTATGTGACAAGAAACTTTCGATTTGATTCGATGCCGACAGCACTTCACCATGTCATACTATTCATCAGGTTTATTTCTGTTCACTTCCTTTGTTACTAACTCGTGACCTCTGTTATATCCTTTTTTACTAGCTTGTTACTTCCTTTCCTTCCTTTGTTATTAGCTTGTTACTTCCTTTCCTTCCTTTCCTGCCTTTGTTACTAGCTTGTTACTTCTGTTATTTCCTCTGTTACTAGCTTGTTACTTCCTTTCCTTCCTTTGTTACTAGCTTGTTACTTCCTTTCCTTACTTTGTTACTAGCTTGTTACTTCCTTTCCTATTACTAGCTTGTTACTTCTGTTATTTCCTCTGTTACTATCTTGTTACTTCCTTTCCTTCCTTTGTTACTAGCTTGTTACTTCCTTTCCTTCCTTTCCTGCCTTTGTTACTAGCTTGTTACTTCTGTTATTTCCTCTGTTACTAGCTTGTTGCTTCCTTTCCTTCCTTTGTCACTAGCTTGTTACATCCTTTCCTTCCTTTGTTATTAGCTTGTTACTTCTGTTATTTCCTCTGTTACTATCTTGTTACGTCCTTTCCTTCGTCACTAGCTTGTTACTTCTGTTATTTCCTCTGTTACTATCTTGTTACTTCCTTTCCTTCCTTTGTCACTAGCTTGTTACTTCTGTTATTTCCTCTGTTACTATCTTGTTACCTCCTTTCCTTCCTTTGTTACTAGCTTGTTACTTAGTTCATGTCCGTTGTGTCATTTGTGAAGAATCTGTTGCTTCTTTTCTTGTGTCCTTCCTTCCTGTCTCTCCTTCCTCCCTTTGCAGCAGCAACCCCCCGGGGGCCATGTCCCTGTAGATGTTTATCACAACCTCATTGTGGTTTACAGGAATGTCTTTCTCAAAATGCTGATGTTGCACATGTCCCTATCATTTCCACCAGTGTTGGAAACATATCCTGTCCACTGTTGTCTCTCTGTGTTTTTAACATTCCCATCATGGCGGATGTGTCTGGGAAAGAAGCATTCAAAACCCCCTGAATTGCCTCAACAGAGTCAGGACCCATGGTATCTTTGTCTAGCCAGTTGCTCGCCTTCGTCACACCGTGGAGTGCATTGAGAACGTTACTAGTCTCCCCATCTCCCCTCAGCCTCCCATGTAGTTCCTGAGAAAGAACGCCAATGAACAGATAGTACATCTTCCCTCTATAGTAGGAGGAATGGCTCTCCATGGCTGCAGCAGTACTCTATGTCTATACTTTTCAGTCACCTTCTTCTGCCTTTGCTGTCCTGGGGGGGGGGGGGGGGGGGGGGACTGTGGGGATGAATTGTATTGACCACACATGCTTTGGATCTGTGGGCCATCGCTCCATAGAAAGTCAAGACCTGTCCTCTCCATCGCCTCACCTGCTGTTCCTGACACATTACAGACTTGGAAGAAGTGCTCCTTGACATCCATTTCAGATACATCAGCGGTTTCGCCTATGAGTGAATTGGCCTCCTCCATTTCTTTCGCCACCTCTCTTTTTGTGAATGTGGCCAGGGCTTTGTGTTCTGTTTGAGAGGAGTGGAACCTGACACCTCTTCTCATCCATTTTCTTCTCTTTGACATTATCCACATGTAGCTTGAGTACACCGTTGTACTGGTTAAACATTTTTTAAGTTCAAGGAAGTTGCACCGGTCTTACCTTGCGGCAGACGTGTCTTCTCCTGTTGTGCAAGATGTGAAAAGATGTCAATCAATCCGGTCAAGATGTCTCTGTTTCTTTGTTTCTCTTGCTCTCTTATCGCCTTGCCTTGAACATATAATAGATAAAAAGCTGCTTGCCCCAGCCACTCTCCAATCCAGTCTTGCTACCTTACTCTTTTTATTAAGAAAAAGCAGACAGCCGAAGCAGTACATAGTGTCCCTGCCTGGCGAATAATCCGACGATCGGCTAAGAACGTCTGAGAACGGGTCGACATGGTCCTCTATCGAGACACATTTTGACATAGCTGGCATTACACTTGAGACCAAAGCTTGGTTGTGGAGAGGGTCTGTAGGATACTTTTAGGATGCAAGTTTCAATAGGGCCTCTTCTACACTACATGTAGTTTCCTCAACCTAACTTGTAGATTTATTTACATGGGACATGACATCCAACACACAACACAGTAATTTGCTACAAGCCTCAAGACGCTGAACAGGCGAAACGCTTGAGAAAATGTATGCATGTATGTATGCCTGGATGATACTGTGCGTGATGCTACAGAGATCTACCACTTGGTGGCAGTGTTGACAAAGTTTTGGCCTGACGGCACTCTGGGAGGCTCTCACTCTGAGCCTTCTTGTGTTGACAGTATCAACAACTCTCTGCCTCCTGGATTTACACCTTGGGGGATAACTTGGAGAGGTTGAGGAAAGTTGATGAAAGTGAACTGCCATTTTTCTTTTTCGCTTTTCAATAACGAACCTGACAACATCTCTGTAGGCATTTAAAAATGTTTCTTCCAAGTCATTTTATAGATTTTGTTCATGTTTTTTTTTTTTTGACCTTTTAGAAAGAGCCCCTCCATCCTCCAACTGCAAACACTAGATAGACATGCAGATAGATTGATAAATGACTAGAGTAGAGACTAAACATGTGAAGATATAAAATACGGATGCTGTAAATTCATACTGTAAACTTTTTTGGCGGCTGTCATTTGCTCAAAGTGAGTTAGAAATACTTTTACAACAGTCGTATAAAGGACATGAGTCCAGTCCTAACCTTATTTGTAAAATAATGAAAAGAATCCAGTGCATTCATTTATATAATCCCCGATAGCAGTAGGGGTGGGTAACCTTTTGTTCATTGCTGGTTGCAGTTTTATCTTTGATTTAGGAGTTCAGGAATGTTATTTGCATTTTTGCCTTGCGGATAAGTACATTTGTTGATGGATATGGGTGGCTCGGGGGAATGTGACAAGGAGATTGAACCATGCAAGGGTTCACACGTAAAAAAAAACAACCAAAAACACAAATGAACAATGAGGGTGTGGAAATAAAGCAATGTTAGCCATGACAGGAATGCATGGATGTGTGGGTTATGTGCTGTGGAGCTGCTGTATGGTGTAAAAGGAAAATTAAGGTGATGCAGGGTGCAAGGTCAGATGGAGGGAAGAGAGGACTGAGCACATGGGCCAGCTTTTATAGCCAGGAAGGCCCACGGTGAAGGGGATTAACTGATAACCCTTCACTGTCAGCCAGCTGTCCACCTGAGGTTGGCAAGGACGTCCTCTAAGACAGTGGGGGAGGGGCGTCACAAGGGGTGTCAGTAACAACATTCTTGTTACCATCATCACCGCAACATTCTTCCCAATACTCACACATTTTATTGCATAAACGTCAGGCCGCCTCTCGACTCTTGGTGGGGGCGCTGACCCGTCACAGGCCGGATCAAAACCAAACCCTAAGGAGGGGTCTGGTCATCAGGGATTGGCAGATGTACTTAAGCCCGGCGCCAGTGTCCCCCTTGGTGACTTTGGCACCCACCTGCTGCTAAGTCCTTGAGAGCTCAGTGATGTCCCACTGTGAAACTGAAAGTTGTCCCAGGCTAAATATTTCCTGTGAAATGCACTGATGCGCATTCATGTGTGCATGCGTTCTATACCCTTGTACCTGTTACCAATTCATCTATTAAGCCAAGTACTTTGTTCGTCCTGCAGACTGCCTCCAGTCTGCCTGTACGTGTCATGTATTGGCTGGTCTTCAACCAAAGTTCTCCCACACTGCACCGCTCCTCCGCACCCTGCACCGGCTACTGGTGGCTGCTCGAATCCGATTCAAGACACCGGTACTTGACCGTGGCCCATCCTACATCCAGGACATGGTCAAATCATACACCCCCCAGCCAGTCCACCACACGCTCTGCTACTGCTAATCAACTGTTTGCGGTCCTGGCTCCACAATGGTGGAACGAGCTCCCCACTGACTGACTGACTGCACCCTGGCCCATGAAAAACTCAAAAAGAAGCTCTTTTTTTCGATCTCTCACTGTTTCTAAATGTTTCTTCAGCGTATGTGCTGAAGTTGATGTACTCGCTATTTTTGGATTCCACGTGGCTGAAGTGAACTTATTGTAATAAATGTAATGTGATGTAGAAAAAGACAGGCAAAGCTGCTCCACCGTTCAGCGTGACCCTGAACTGGAGTCTTTGTTGTCACATGAATCAACATCACTTGGAGTCCTTTCAAGATGAGGTCGTTGCCCTCTGAAAAAAAAAAAACAACAACAACTCACTTCTACACTTACGTAATGATTGATGACAAAATTGAGACACACCGAGGTACATTTTCAAGGACCGCAAGTGATTTAAGTTGAAGAGTTTGAACGGTAACACAATTGCAAATTGTAGAGACGCTGAATGATGTATTGCGGTTGAGTCCCCCCACCCCCCACCCCCCCACTTCAAATGGCTATGTGACATTTTTTTGCTTGTAATGCACCTCTCTCTCTCTTTTTTCTTTTTAACACAAGGAAAGGAGGAGGTCTTTTTCGAAATTGTCTTTCCGAGGCCAAGAAGATCGCTGCTGATTTTTCATTTATCCTCCACGCGACTTTGTCTCCGAAAGTATTCCTGGTGATGACTTTGGTCCAAGCTCAATGAAGCGAGAAGGTAATAACAACTATTTAAGTGAGACCATTCTCCGTTCTCATATTATTCAGAGACTTGCTCAGAGACGGACAGATTGATAACTGCTTCTCACATTATGTGGGGTACGCTGAGAGAGACGGACAGATTGATAACTGCCGCACATCGCTCTGAAAGCATGGCTGGAGAGAGGAAATGGTTTCTGAAAAATGAGAAATTAAAGGGACGAGAGAGACAAGGCAAGGGTATAAAGTAAGTACTTTTTTTTCCCCAGGGCTCTTAGGATAATTTAAAATATACATAAACGCAACATTTCAGTACAATTTCATACTTTGCCAAGTGCAAATAATGAGCCTATATTAATTGAGGACAAAAAAAAGTGAATAATGGAAACCCAGGAGAAATAATGTATTTGCTCATCTCTTCAAAGGGCAGGACAGAATGGAATGATGGGTAGATGAGGAAAGATTAAAAAAGGATAAGAAAGCACACAACTAGCAGAACAAATGGACGAATGTGAGATGGAGAGGCAGAAACAAACAGGCAATTAAAATCAGACTAACTCCATCCATCCATCCATCCATCCATCCATCCCCGGCCAGGGCCGGATATACATCGGGTATCCGCGTAAGGTCGACATCGGCGCATATGCTCGGGGCGCTCAGACTGAAAACAGCACTGTGTTAAAACAACGCAAGGTGCTGTGTAGGTGGAGGCGTGCTGTTTCGGGTAACCAGTGAGAGATGACGATGAAGTCCAGATTGAGTAACGGAGACACACGAAACACTGCACAGAGGGTAAATCCTGTAACAACTTTGGAAAGTCGTCACAGCAGCAGTCATTTTATCTTTTGTTGCAACGGTTGTGAGGTGAACAGTAGATAACTTGGTAGTACACTGTCGGTTTTTGTTACACACTGACCTGCTAAATGTTGATTTGGAACCCTAACCCTCTCCATCAAGCGAATGCCCGTCATTCTCTCTCTCCCCCTCTTCGCCTTCTTCGCCTCCTCCAACGGGGCTCTTCTTCTTTCTTTTGCCGGGTAGAGTTTCCACAGTTACTATGGGTCTTCCACCATTGGGATAGCTATCGGTAGCTACTGGGGGGAGAACATAAGCGCTATCCTCTTTTTTTTTTTTTTTTTTTTTGGGACTATACTGACATGCTGATGTTTAGCAGGCCGTGTTACCGTGGTCACCATGTATCATTTTGATGTGATGATGGCACTGGAGGGGAAAAAGTCAGGGCATCACCGAAGTCATTAGGTTACATCCTTTAGGGATCTGCCATTGTGACAAGTGAGGTCACACATAAAATTGATATATGATATAGGGTTATATATATATATATATATACCATCCACTTACTGCACCAGCTCTACTCTGTGCTCCTTCTGAATCTCTAAGCTCCTCACCCTACCTCTCTAGGTGAGCCCAAACACTTTGTGAAGGAAACTCTTTTTGGCCCCTATCTGTGGTTTTATTTATTGATATGGTTTCTATGCTAAAGCTCATGACTAAAGGTGAGGGTTGAAATGATCCCTCTGCGCCACAGCAGTCTGCTGGTACGGCTGATAATACTGCTCCAATTCTTAGAACTAGTTTTTTTTTTTTTTTCCCCAGCCAGGGTTTAGCATGCCAAGGCCCGCACCATTGCCTGTCATCCGATTGGTCCTCTAGTTTCCCCTTTGCGGATGGTGGACCCAACCAACAGTCCAGTCGTCAGTGGATGTTCCGAAAAAAAGATCAAGGAGGACATTCACATTTGACCATTCCTAAACAAAGACAGACCTCTCTCCCCCATGTAAGATCCACTTTGCTGATGCTCCACACGTCCAGTTAAAGACCGTGAAATTCAGTTGAACTGCTCGGAACAAAATGGCATTTTTCTTCCCACCAAAATGCTTCTTTAACTGCCTGCCCGTTCTTCCTCATGTTGAGGTAAATGTTTTCAGGTTTGGGTAAACCCGCAGAGGCTTGGACTAATAAATCACTGTCCGGTCCATCAGTGCTACACAGTCAACACAGCTCATTCAATAGTAATATTCTAATTCAGATGCCTGTGTGCAGCGTGCGTAAACGTTTCGATTCCTGCAGCCCACAACAAACCGATTGTGGTGCAGTCTGGCAGGACCAATGCTCAGGCATAATCACGTGGGTTCGCAGCAGCTTGGTAAGCCTTGTTAATAAGTGAGGACATGGCTTGTTGGACGGGGAACGCCTTAGGTTGGAATGGCAGGGCACCAGACTGCTGCTGCACAAATAATTAGCTTCCCATTAACTGGCTTTATCTGGTGTGATGATGTTTGCATATGTGCTTGTTTTTGCATTTGCAAAAATGTGTGTGTGTGTGTGTGTGTGTGTGTATGTCCAGAGGTTGTGTATTTTTGCATGCCTATATTTCACTTTCCTTTAATTCCAGACTACAGAGAGCCCTGATAAGGAAGCCATTACCCCAACAGCAAAAACATCAGAACTGGTGGTATTTTTATACCCAGAGAAAACAGATTTATTTTTATGGCATTTCTGCCTCAGTGGAGGACTTGGGATTGGGTGGTTAGAGAAGGAGTCTCTGTGCCCCTTCCTTCCTTCCTTTCCCTCCTACCCTCTCCTTCACACATGTAAATGCGACTCTACACATGCTCCAATAGATGGATGGATTTTTGTAAAACTGAAATGATACAGAAGGATAGCACCAATTACTGGATGCTATTTAAACGGCATCACGCGTCCAGAGACGTCAAATTCAGTCAAATTCAGCTACAAAGTCGTAATAACGTGCAAATACCACATTTAAAGGATTTGCAAATAGCTGTACAAAACGTGAGTATCTGTAAATAATGTGCATAAACGTCACATGTTCACATGTAAATAAACGAAATATTTCAATGTAACATTCAAGCACAGTGCATTTATATAGCAATAGGGGAATAAAGAACTTGTTGATCAAGAGACACAGACACAGATGTAGCTGTCGCGGCGCTGCGGAAATTACTAGGGAGGAGATTGGGATGGGCGGATGGATGGGTCAGCAAAGCGCGTGACTTTGACACATGACCACCTTAACCAAGCAGTTCTTGTGCCTAAACCGAACCAAAGAAGCGGCAGACCAGTTATAATGAGCCCACTGACAAGTCATCCAGTTGGGTCACATGGATCATTTCGGAACAGTGTATTTTATCATTTAGTTTGGACGACGTTGTGACTATGTGGCGCTGTTAAAAAGTCAATATCATTCCCCACTCAGGGCTCAATATACGCTAACTTCTGTCAATACATCTCCATTCATTCATCCAATAAGTGACATCCATTCACCTGACAGCTGACATGGCTAAATCTACACAGGTAATAATGGCCAGAGTCTGGCCGCGGGTCCCATCCTACTTTCTGACTTTCTGGCATAGCCAAAACTGTGCACATTTGAGCCAAGCTCTACGAAGTTATCAGTCCTGCCGGAGCCCGGGAGCATTCTCCATTCTTGTCGTTCTCGCCTCTGACGGAGAAAGGCTGGAGCAGCTACATCCCAGCTGACTAACTGCAGATTGACAGGCAGGGAACTCCGCCCTGACCGGTAACCACAAAAGATTGTGGTTTTTGGGGGAAGGGCTTACACTATTGCTCCTATTTTGGAGAGCTAGGTGAACTACCTGAAAAAAAAAACGTTTCTTTGATTCTTTTTGGGAACTTATCCAAAATCCGGAGATGTACAGTAATGCGTACCTGTGGTGCCCCTGGAATCAACCCTTCCCGCTTCGTTCCTTGTTGCATTGAATGACTTGTGTCTGTATACAAAATTACAAGACAAATTGAATATGCCTGTTGCTGCATGGAATGTTGATTTAAAAGACCTTTGCTTCAAAAAACGTTACCTGACACCAAGAAAAAGATGACCTAAAATTCCTTATATACCTTGTGTGCTCAAAAATCAGTTGGTACGTATATGCGTACAATGCGGAAATGCTCCACAGTGCGCACCTTTTGGGCTGAAGTTGCTTTCATCCTCTGATATATTGGATAGTTCTGTCTACAAATCAAACAGTGAATCAACCCTGAGCCGATCTGCACATAAGAAGAGAGTCTTGTTTTCAGGATTAACAACCCCCCCCCCCCCCCCCCCCAATGAACCCAGCAAATTTCAAGAAAGCAAACAAGGCGAGTACAGTCTCCTTAATCTGTTGTTGACTGTGGACACCAAGATCCATTCAGTAGACTGTAAACTGCTGTGTGTATTGTAAATTGGTGTGTATGTGTACTTGATACTCTAAGCTTGGCAGCTACAGCAAACTACCCCCCCCCCCCTTCATGTTAATAATTTGATGCCGTATTAAATTTCCCCAATCACTTACACTGAAAGGGCAATAGCAAGGGATCTTGGATATAAACGGGGAAGGATTACAGCAAGCAAAAACTATATATATATATATATATTACCACCTGACTATTGCTATAAGGCAGACTTGAAAAATGTAGGAAAAACCATACAGACATGGGGAGAACATGTCAACGCCGCAGAGAAAGGTGTGCCTAATTTTAGATTGAAACATTTTAATTATTGTCAATAAAAATATTAAGATACGGCAACCAGTCTTGGACACGGTGGACGCTTCTGGTCTGAACTTCTCTCTGTCTAATTTAACAACATTGGGACTGACTACAACATACCCCAGCAATTTGACTGTAATTATGTCCGCCTGGTGGTTTTGTGTGTGTGTGTGGGTGTGTGTGTGTGTGTTTTGTATTGTGTTTGTAAAGTTGTGACTGTTTTTGTGTTTTGTTAGAAGTTGTTCAAAAATGTGAAAAAAGTGGTTCTGTACATATTTGGAACTGAAAGTAAATGCAATTGATGCCAGAACCTCTATAAAAGACCCCCCCCCACCCCCCCCCACCGCCACCACATTAACCACATTATCCTGAAACTACAAACCATCGAAGTCATCTGGCACTAACCCACGTCGCAAGAATAGTTTTCCTCTCATCTACAGCTGCAGCTCTAAGGACGCCCCCCCCCGCCCCCCCACTGACTCTTATTCCATCCCATACACACTACACCTTACATTAATGTACAGTCTCCACATCTGTCTCAATGCGTTACATCACACACATCTTTTAGACGATTATCTCTGTACATTGCAAATATTCCTCATACTTCAGACTGTGATTTTCTTTTGGCCAGTCTTCATTCTAAAAACACACTTACATACTTTTCATAATATTTGTATTTCTTGACTTTTACAGAACTTAAATTTCTCTTACTGTGTTTATTGTTATGCACCAAAATGCCAAAGCAAATGCCTTGTACATGAAAACCAGATGTCCAACACCGACGCTGGGTGACAAGGCAACCAGTTCCAGTTCATCCCAAAGGTGCTGGATGGGTGTGATGTGTGGATAGGACCCAAATACAGACAAATAGGCAGTGTTTCAGTTTAGGGATTTGTTGCCACAATGAAGGCATATACAGGCTTACAGACAGGTGCAGCTAGACAGTCAGTCAGGCAGACAGGCAGGCAGGCAACGATAACGGTAGGCCGGAAATGGGAACAGGTGTGAATGGGTGGTGCAGTCAGGTGATGGGGAAAGGAGGGTAAGTCAAAGGGCATGTGGTGGATCGATGGAAAATGCCAATGAAGGGGCCTGGTGATCTTCCCAGCGAAGTTTTTCAGACATATTTCAGACCCGTCAGCAAAGGGCGACCTACGAGCCATGAAACACGTTTAATACACTAACATAACAACAGAACAATGAATGATAGGCCAGTGTGGACGGGGCTCTGGGGACCAGAATGACCTCCGGTTCAAGTGGGGGGGGGGGGGCGAGGAGCGAGGCGGTATCACAGTTTTGCTGTGGATTAGCAATTAGCAAGTCGCCAACCGAGAAAGTTGCATGTTCAATGTCTTTGGTCCCCCTCTGCGAAGCGCCGTGCCTGGGGAAGTGTGTATCCATTATACATATTTTATGAAAAAGAGAGGGGCTGAAAAGATTAAACAGTGCTTCTTGCGGTTTATACAAAAAAAAAACAGAAAAAAAAACAACCTTGAAAGGAAAAAACGAATATGTAAAAAGCTACCAGGGCGCTGTGACACGTTGTTTACTGTCAGTGTGGTGTTCAGCACCACGGAGAGCGCACAAAGCACTCTGCGTCGCCATAGTAGTGTTGTTAGTTAAACGTCCATATGCCCCCCCCCCCCCCCCCCCCCCCCCCCCCCCCACACCTTTCCCCTCTCTCTCTCTCTCCACCCTTCCTCTTCTGTTTTCTCCCTCCTTTGACCATTACTCTGTCTCTCTCGTGTCATAGTGTTTTATGGTGTTTTGTTGCTGCTGGGGCATCGAGAGACTCTTCAATCCTCCGGAAAAAAAAAAATGTCCCAGCTGTCCCTCACACAAACACACACACGCACGCACGCACACACACACACACACACACACACACACACACACACACACACACTGTCCTTACCTTTCTCCTTCCTTTTTCCTTCACTAATTTCTCTTCCTCACTTCTCTCTCTCTCTGTCTCTCTCTCTCTCTCTCTCTCTTCCTCCTCCCTTTTTTTTTTTTTTTTTTTGCATTTCCTCCCCATCCACCTTCCTCGCTTCTTCTCTCCCTACCTGTCCTCGTCCCCTCTCCTCACTTCTCCCCCTTCCTTTTTACGATGTGTTTTGACATCTGGGTCATTCCAGTTCAGTGCTTCCTCATCCGGGCTGAGCTGGGATGCGAGGCGTTTGAGGTTAGCGGCAAGTAAAAACACCACATCTACTTCAAAAGCAAAAACCCCCCCAAAAAACCCAGTAATAATCTAACCAACGGGCTCTTCCTGTATTTTTAATTGTCATTCATACCAACTGCATGTGTTGTTGTCGTCTGGGGGGTCCAACATTTTCACAAGGTGCCATTATAACGCTCCAGGTTTCTAGACCTAAGAATGTTCTTTTTGGCTCAGTTCTGATTTCCCCACGAGGATATCCTGCTGATGGGCTGACGATGCAGGATGACATCACCAAAGCGGTCCAATGAGCACAAAGGTATCTACATACAAGACTACGGTACGTGCACTTTTTTTTTTTTTTTTGCACATCTTGTCACCATCATTTCACAGGTTCCTGATCAAAAACATAACATTACACTATAAACGCTATATTACGGCACAATTGCTTGCTTTAATTACAAATATCTGAGATGTGGAATTTCTTTCTCTTTCGCCGAATATGTGTGTGTGTGTGTGTGTACCTGTGCAGTTGTGTGTCCTTGTGGGCCCTAATTCCTTTTTTTAATGTAGAAGTTTTTCAATTACAAGGAAAGACACCCCACTGTTTGTAAAACTGCCCTCAGTTTGAACTCCTTTACTGAACTGTAGATAGGGAACATTCAAATCACTTCTTCTACATTAGAGGGCAGAAGGAGAGTCCTCGGTTATCAAAGTGATAATGCTCAAATACTCAGTACGACGAACTGAATAGAACAACCCTAATCTGAAGGCTAAACGTTTTTTCGGCAATGATCTCAACTAACCTCGGTTCAGTGAATTTTCACATTTCCTCCTCCATCTATCTGTCTTCTTCCCCTTTGTCTTTTCTCGTGTCTTCCTCCTCATTTCCCATTTCCCTCGTTCACCCCCCCCCAGGCCTAATTTCTTGTTCTTGTCCTCCCTGCCGCCGCTTTTCAGCCGAGCATTTCATTTCTTTATTTCCTCGGGTACCTCTGTGTCTGTGTTTTATTTGCGTGTGTGTGTGTGTGAAAGGGAGAGACAGCAACAGATGGAGTGTGTATGTTTATGTCTGAGTGTGAGTGAATGTGTGTGTGTGTGTGTGTGTGTTGGGTGGAAGCTGTGGTTCCGGGGTCCAAATAAGAAAAGGCTTATTTTGAACTCAAGGGGGCGTCGAATGTCATTGTCAAACTTCAGATGGTTTCCTATGCAGCTTTGATCACATCAGCAAATAGATCAATTTATTTTCAGTCATATGTTATTAGAGTAAATATTCTGAAACAAACGCTGTCTCCATATTCCAAGTTACTTCTAAGAAAGCAGCTATTTAAAGCTGTGACGAAGACCAGGTCCACTTCCTGTGGCTTCGAAGGCCCTTCAACCTGCCGATGTCCGTCCTGCTGCTCCTCCTCAAACGGTACACGGCACTGAACATGTGTACAACTTATCCCCAAGCACTGCAGGACTGGCAAAGGCGAAAGTGGCGGGCTGCAGCTCCTGTCACTGCTACCCAACGGGCTATCAGGCCAAAGCCATCAGGCCAGAAGCAGCTTTTTCCAAAGCCTCCTGCTTCTGGTCCTATGTTTGTCTTCCCCCAAACAACCCCTGTCTGTCCTCAAGCCTCAGCCCCTTTCAGTTTTCTTGCTATTCCAGCACCTGCATACCATGCCCCCCATACTCCTGTTGCCCCTCTTGCCCCACCTCCCCCTCCACCTGCAGAGACTGGGCACTAAAACTTGAAGGAAGTAATTTCTTTGATTCTTAAATTCAATATTTTTTTCTTTTTAAACAAATGTTAAACCTTAAAAGTCACTACACATGCCAGTTGTTTTTGAATTGATGAGGTCTTGATTTCAATCTCGCCCGAAATAGTCATTACTAAATAAATACTGACCTGCAGTTCTAATCTAAATAATTTGTCAATCTCAAATTTATTGAGAATTTGTTTCACAAGAATTCTAAAAATAACTAAATAAACCAAAACACCAATGTTAGGTACAACAACACAGTAATGGACTGTGACTGGACTTTCTAAGGTGTTAAGACAACTCACTAAGCTCACCAATAAGCTTTAGGCCCTCTGTGCTGCATGGGACTCGAACCGGTGACCCTTGGATCCACGTCAATCCTCCCTTATCCAAGAGAAACTACAATTTCAGCAATGAAATAAAAATTTCACAAAGCAGCAACTTTGTAACAGTTACGCAACTTTAGTTGTTCAGCCTCTCACTCATCTTTTCTCTCCTTCTTTCTTTTTTCTTCCTTTTTCCTCTTTCCCCTTCTTCCCCCCTCCTTACGGACATTTGTTCCACAGCTTTGGCGCAGCGGAAGTGTGCTGGAAAGAGGTCGATAGGTTGAAACTATCCTCTGCTAACAGTATTTTACTAGCTGCATCATCACATGAAGAGTCACCAATGTGATACTCAATATTTAATGTGGAAAGTGGCCAGTGGTTCATCTGTAGTTACTCTGAATGGGTACCAATGTCATGTGACTGTGGTCAACCCGTTCACGCCATTCCGAGTTGTGTTTTTACTAAGCCTGACCAATGCAGCGACATTGGTAAGGCCTCAACTCTAGTCAATCTGAAAGGATACCAATGTGATTGTACAGTGGTGAGCCTGTTTACACCTTTTGAACTTGCATCTTCACTGAGCCACTGAATGTGGGTTTGAGGCGTTTAAGAGTGGCAACAGAGCAGAGTTTAAGGAAGCCAAGTACAAGTTTAGCAAGGCGGTGAGGGAAGCTAAACGACTGTACTCAGAGAGACTGCAAGTTGACTGCCAGTTCTCCTCCAATGACTCTGCTTCTGTGTGGAGGGGGCTCAGGCAGATCACCAACTACAAGCCAAGAGCCCCCAACTCTGCTAACGACCGACGCCTCGCCAACAGCCTCAACGACTTCTACTGTCGCTTTGAAAGACAATGGGACAGTCCTGACACCATCCCCCACACCATCACCCACCAGCTCCTGCCCAACAGCCCCAACCCCCTCATCACACCTGGGGCTGAACTCTCACACCTCCTACCACCACAGCTGCCCCCCACAGCGCCCCCCACTCCTCCAGCATCGACACCTCTGTCTGTCCTTGAAAGAGATGTGAACAGACTCTTCAAGAGACAAAACCCGCGTAAAGCTGCTGGACCAGACTCCATCTCCCCATCCTGCCTGAAGCGCTGCGCCGATCAGCTGTCTCCGGTGTTCACGGACATCTTCAACACCTCACTGGAGACATGCCACGTGCCAGCCTGTTTCAAGGCCTCCACCATCATCCCCGTCCCCAAAAAACCAGGGCCCACAGGATTAAATGACTACAGACCCGTCGCCCTGACCTCTGTGGTCATGAAATCATTTGAACGCCTGGTCCTGTCCCACCTCAAATCCATCACAGACTCTCTGCTGGACCCCCTGCAGTTCGCCTACAGAGCCAACAGGTCTGTAGACGCCGCCGTCAACCTGGCTCTACACTTCATCCTCCAGCACCTGGACTCCGCAGGATCCTATGCCAGGATCCTGTTTGTGGACTTCAGCTCTGCCTTCAACACGATCGTCCCGGCTCTTCTTCAGGACAAGCTCTTCCAGCTGAACGTGCCTGACCCCACCTGCAGGTGGATCACAGATTTCCTGTCTGACAGGAAGCAGCACGTGAAGCTGGGGAAACACGTCTCAGACTCGCGGACGATCAGCACCGGCTCCCCTCAAGGCTGCGTTCTTTCTCCTCTACTCTTCTCCCTCTACACCAACAGCTGCACCTCCAGTCACCAGTCCGTCAAGCTCCTGAAGTTCGCGGACGACACCACCCTCATCGGACTCATCTCTGGTGAGGATGAGTCTGCCTACAGGTGGGAGATTGACCACCTGGTGACCTGGTGCAACAACAACAACCTGGAGCTTAACGCTTCAAAGACAGTGGAGATGGTTGTTGACTTTAGGAAGAGCGCAGCCCCACCCGCCCCCATCACCCTGTGTGACTCTCCAGTGGACACTGTGGAGTCCTTCCGTTTCCTGGGCTCCATCATCAGCCAGGACCTCCGGTGGGAGCTGAACATCAGCTCCGTCATCAAGAAAGCCCAACAGAGGATGTACTTCCTGAGGCAGCTGAGGAAGTTTAACCTGCCACAAAAAATGCTGGTTCACTTCTACACCGCCATCATAGAATCCATCCTCACCTCCTCCATCACCGTCTGGTACGCTGCTGCCTCCACCAAGGACAGACGCAGACTGCAGCGTATCATCCGCTCTGCAGAGAGGGTGATCGGCTGCAACCTCCCATCTCTGCAGGACCTGTACTCCTCCAGGACCCTGAGGAGAGCAGGGAAGATCGCTGCCGACCCCTCCCACCCCGGACACCATCTGTTCGACCCCCTCCCCTCTGGCAGGAGGCTGCGGTCCATCAGGACCAAAACCTCCCGCCACAAAAACAGTTTCTTCCCCTCTGCAGTCAACCTGACAAACTCTCACTGACCCCCCAGAACACAAACACAAGCAATACGTTATATTAACGTACATCACCCCTGTCCCCACTGCGTTACATTAACGCACCCACCCCCTACTGGACACTTTATCTGGACACTTTACTTTATTCTGGTCACTGCACTGTTGTTATTTATCTTATCTTATTTTTTATTTTTATTTTTATTTTTATTCTTATTCTTATTTTAGCTTTTATATTCGACTTATTTGTTATCAAAACAATAGCACCTTCAGACCACAGCAAATTCCTTGTAATGTATGTTACTTGGCAATAAACAGTTTCTGATTCTGATTCTGGTTCTGATTCTGAGTCCCAGCTCTGGCTCTCAATAGCAGAGTGGCGCAGCGGAAGCGTGCTGGGCCCATAACCCAGAGGTCGATAGATCGAAACTATCCTCTGCTAACAGTGTTTTAAAGCAACATCATCTCCTACAGGGACCCAGCCTCCTGGGTAAAGCCTCATGTGTATTCAGTGAACAGTCACCACTGTGATTGGACAGAGGCCAGTGGTTCATCTGTAGTCGCTTTGAATGGGTACCAATGTCATGTGACTGTGGTCAGCCTTTTCACACCATTCTGAAAGGATACCAATGTGATTGGACAGTGGTGAGCCTTTTCACACCTTTTGAACTTGCATTTCTACTAAGCCTGACCAACACAGCGACATGGGTAAGGCCTCAACTCTAGTCAATCTGAAAGGATACCAATGTGACGGGACTGTGCTCAGCCTTTTGAACTTGCATCTTCACTGAGCCAATGTGATTGGACAGTGGTGAGACTGTTCACACCTTTTGAACTTGCGTTTCTACTAAGCCTGACCAACACAGCGACATGGGTAAGGCCTCAACTGTAGTCAATCTGAAAGGATATCAATGTGACTGGACTGTGGTCAGCCTGTTTACACCTTTTGAACTTGCATCTTCCCAGAGCCACTGATTGTTTGTTCGAGTCCCAGCTGTAGCTCTCAACAGCAGAGTGGCGCAGCGGAAGCGTGCTGGGCCCATAACCCAGAGGTCGATAGATCGAAACTATCCTCTGCTAACAGTGTTTTAAAACTATGTCATCTCCTTCAGGGACCCAGCCTCAAGGGTATTCAGTGAACAGTCATCAATGTGATTGGACTGTGGGCAGTGGTTCATCTGTAGTCGCTTTGAATGGGTACCAATGTCATGTGACTGTGGTCAGCCTTTTCACACCATTCTGAAAGGATACCAATGTGATTGGACAGTGGTGAGCCTTTTCACAGCTTTTGAACTTGCGTTTCTACGAAGCCTGACCAACACAGCGACATAGGTAAGGCCTCAACTGTAGTCAATCTGAAAGGATATCAATGTGACTGGAGTGTGGTCAGCCTGTTTACACCTTTTGAACTTGCATCTTCACTGAGCCAATGTGATTTTACAGTGGTGAGACTGTTCATACCTTTTGAACTTGCGTTTCTACTAAGCCTGACGAACGCAGCGACATGAGTAAGGCCACAACTCTAGTCAATCTGACAGGATACCAATGTGATTGGACTATGGTCAGCCTGTTTACACCTTTTGAACTTGCATCTTCACAGAGCCACTGATTGTGGGTTCGAGTCCCAGCTCTCACTCTCAACAGCAGAGTGGCGCAGCGGAAGCGTGCTGGGCCCATAACCCAGAGGTCGATAGATCGAAACTATCCTCTGCTAACAGTGTTTTAAAACTATGTCATCTCCTTCAGGGACCCAGCCTCATGGGTATTCAGTGAACAGTGATCAATGTGATTGGACTGTGGGCAGTGGTTCATCTGTAGTCGCTTTGAAAGGGTACCAATGTCATGTGACTGTGGTCAGCCTTTTCACACCAATGTGACTGAATTGTGGTCAGCCTGTTTACAGCTTTTTAACTTACAGCTTTTGAACTTGCATCTTCACTGAGCCAATGTGATTGGACAGTGGTGAGACTGTTCACACCTTTTGAACTTGCGTTTCTACTAAGCCTGACGAACGCAGCGACATGAGTAAGGCCACAACTCTAGTCAATCTGACAGGATACCAATGTGATTGGACTATGGACAGCCCGTTTACACCTTTTGAACTTGCATCTTCACTGAGCCACTGATTGTGGGTTCGAGTCCCAGCTTGAGCTCTCAACAGCAGAGTGACGCAGCGGAAGCGTGCTGAGCCCATAACCCAGAGGTCGATAGATCGAAACTATCCTCTGCTAACAGTGTTTTAAAGCAACATCATCTCCTACAGGGACCCAGCCTCCTGGGTAAAGCCTCATGTGTATTCAGTGAACAGTCACCACTGTGATTGGACAGAGGCCAGTGGTTCATCTGTAGTCGCTTTGAATGGGTACCAATGTCATGTGACTGTGGTCAGCCTTTTCACACCATTCTGAAAGGATACCAATGTGATTGGACAGTGGTGAGCCTTTTCACACCTTTTGAACTTGCATTTCTACTAAGCCTGACCAACACAGCGACATGGGTAAGGCCTCAACTCTAGTCAATCTGAAAGGATACCAATGTGACGGGACTGTGGTCAGCCTTTTGAACTTGCATCTTCACTGAGCCAATGTGATTGGACAGTGGTGAGACTGTTCACACCTTTTGAACTTGCATCTTCACAGAGCCACTGATTGTGGGTTCGAGTCCCAGCTTGAGCTCTCAACAGCAGAGTGACGCAGCGGAAGCGTGCTGAGCCCATAACCCAGAGGTCGATAGATCGAAACTATCCTCTGCTAACAGTGTTTCAAAACTATGTCATCTCCTTCAGTGACCCAGCCTCATGGGTATTCAGTGAACAGTCATCAATGTGATTGGACTGTGGGCAGTGGTTCATCTGTAGTGGCTTTGAATGGGTACCAATGTCATGTGACTGTGGTCAGCCTTTTCACACCATTCTGAAAGGATACCAATGTGACTGAATTGTGGTCAGCCTGTTTACAGCTTTTGAACTTACAGCTTTTGAACTGGCATCTTCAATGAGCCAATGTGATTGGACAGTGGTGAGACTGTTCACACCTTTTGAACTTGCGTTTCTACTACGACTGACGAACGCAGCGACATGAGTAAGGCCACAACTCTAGTCAATCTGAAAGGATATCAATGTGACTGGACTGTGGTCAGCCTGTTTACACCTTTTGAACTTGCATCTTCACTGAGCAAATGTGATTGTACAGTGGTGAGACTGTTCACACCTTTTGAACTTGCGTTTCTACTAAGCCTGACGAACGCAGCGACATGAGTAAGGCCACAACTCTAGTCAATCTGACAGGATACCAATGTGATTGGACTATGGTCAGCCCGTTTACACCTTTTGAACTTGCATCTTCACAGAGCCACTGATTGTTTGTTCGAGTCCCAGCTGTAGCTCTCAACAGCAGAGTGGCGCAGCGGAAGCGTGCTGGGCCCATAACCCAGAGGTCGATAGATCGAAACTATCCTCTGCTAACAGTGTTTTAAAACTATGTCATCTCCTTCAGGGACCCAGCCTCAAGGGTATTCAGTGAACAGTCATCAATGTGATTGGACTGTGGGCAGTGGTTCATCTGTAGTCGCTTTGAATGGGTACCAATGTCATGTGACTGTGGTCAGCCTTTTCACACCATTCTGAAAGGATACCAATGTGATTGGACAGTGGTGAGCCTTTTCACAGCTTTTGAACTTGCGTTTCTACGAAGCCTGACCAACACAGCGACATAGGTAAGGCCTCAACTGTAGTCAATCTGAAAGGATATCAATGTGACTGGAGTGTGGTCAGCCTGTTTACACCTTTTGAACTTGCATCTTCACTGAGCCAATGTGATTTTACAGTGGTGAGACTGTTCATACCTTTTGAACTTGCGTTTCTACTAAGCCTGACGAACGCAGCGACATGAGTAAGGCCACAACTCTAGTCAATCTGACAGGATACCAATGTGATTGGACTATGGTCAGCCTGTTTACACCTTTTGAACTTGCATCTTCACAGAGCCACTGATTGTGGGTTCGAGTCCCAGCTCTCACTCTCAACAGCAGAGTGGCGCAGCGGAAGCGTGCTGGGCCCATAACCCAGAGGTCGATAGATCGAAACTATCCTCTGCTAACAGTGTTTTAAAACTATGTCATCTCCTTCAGGGACCCAGCCTCATGGGTATTCAGTGAACAGTGATCAATGTGATTGGACTGTGGGCAGTGGTTCATCTGTAGTCGCTTTGAAAGGGTACCAATGTCATGTGACTGTGGTCAGCCTTTTCACACCAATGTGACTGAATTGTGGTCAGCCTGTTTACAGCTTTTTAACTTACAGCTTTTGAACTTGCATCTTCACTGAGCCAATGTGATTGGACAGTGGTGAGACTGTTCACACCTTTTGAACTTGCGTTTCTACTAAGCCTGACGAACGCAGCGACATGAGTAAGGCCACAACTCTAGTCAATCTGACAGGATACCAATGTGATTGGACTATGGACAGCCCGTTTACACCTTTTGAACTTGCATCTTCACTGAGCCACTGATTGTGGGTTCGAGTCCCAGCTTGAGCTCTCAACAGCAGAGTGACGCAGCGGAAGCGTGCTGAGCCCATAACCCAGAGGTCGATAGATCGAAACTATCCTCTGCTAACAGTGTTTTAAAGCAACATCATCTCCTACAGGGACCCAGCCTCCTGGGTAAAGCCTCATGTGTATTCAGTGAACAGTCACCACTGTGATTGGACAGAGGCCAGTGGTTCATCTGTAGTCGCTTTGAATGGGTACCAATGTCATGTGACTGTGGTCAGCCTTTTCACACCATTCTGAAAGGATACCAATGTGATTGGACAGTGGTGAGCCTTTTCACACCTTTTGAACTTGCATTTCTACTAAGCCTGACCAACACAGCGACATGGGTAAGGCCTCAACTCTAGTCAATCTGAAAGGATACCAATGTGACTGGACTGTGGTCAGCCTTTTGAACTTGCATCTTCACTGAGCCAATGTGATTGGACAGTGGTGAGACTGTTCACACCTTTTGAACTTGCGTTTCTACTAAGCCTGACGAACGCAGCGACATGAGTAAGGCCACAACTCTAGTCAATCTGACAGGATACCAATGTGATTGGACTATGGACAGCCCGTTTACACCTTTTGAACTTGCATCTTCACTGAGCCACTGATTGTGGGTTTGAGTCCCAGCTGTGCTTCTCAACAGCAGAGTGGCGCAGCGGAAGCGTGCTGGGCCCATAACCCAGAGGTCGATAGATCGAAACTATCCTCTGCTAACACTGTTTTAAAACTATGTCATCTCCTTCAGGGACCCAGCCTCATGGGTATTCAGTGAACAGTGATCAATGTGATTGCACTGTGGGCAGTGGTTCATCTGTAGTCGCTTTGAATGGGTACCAATGTCATGTGACTGTGGTCAGCCTTTTCACACCATTCTGAAAGGATACCAATGTGACCAATTGTGGATTGTGGAATTGTGGTCAGCCTGTTTACAGCTTTTGAACTTACAGCTTTTGAACTTGCATCTTCACTGAGCCAATGTGATTGGACAGTGGTGAGACTGTTCACACCTTTTGAACTTGCATCTTCACAGAGCCACTGATTGTGGGTTCGAGTCCCAGCTTGAGCTCTCAACAGCAGAGTGACGCAGCGGAAGCGTGCTGAGCCCATAACCCAGAGGTCGATAGATCGAAACTATCCTCTGCTAACAGTGTTTCAAAACTATGTCATCTCCTTCAGTGACCCAGCCTCATGGGTATTCAGTGAACAGTCATCAATGTGATTGGACTGTGGGCAGTGGTTCATCTGTAGTGGCTTTGAATGGGTACCAATGTCATGTGACTGTGGTCAGCCTTTTCACACCATTCTGAAAGGATACCAATGTGACTGAATTGTGGTCAGCCTGTTTACAGCTTTTGAACTTACAGCTTTTGAACTGGCATCTTCAATGAGCCAATGTGATTGGACAGTGGTGAGACTGTTCACACCTTTTGAACTTGCGTTTCTACTACGACTGACGAACGCAGCGACATGAGTAAGGCCACAACTCTAGTCAATCTGAAAGGATATCAATGTGACTGGACTGTGGTCAGCCTGTTTACACCTTTTGAACTTGCATCTTCACTGAGCCAATGTGATTGTACAGTGGTGAGACTGTTCACACCTTTTGAACTTGCGTTTCTACTAAGCCTGACGAACGCAGCGACATGAGTAAGGCCACAACTCTAGTCAATCTGACAGGATACCAATGTGATTGGACTATGGTCAGCCCGTTTACACCTTTTGAACTTGCATCTTCACAGAGCCACTGATTGTTTGTTCGAGTCCCAGCTGTACCTCTCAACAGCAGAGTGGCGCAGCGGAAGCGTGCTGGGCCCATAACCCAGAGGTCGATAGATCGAAACTATCCTCTGCTAACAGTGTTTGAAAACTATGTCATCTCCTTCAGGGACCCAGCCTCATGGGTGTTCAGTGAACAGTGATCAATGTGATTGGACTGTGGGCAGTGGTTCATCTGTAGTCGCTTTGAAAGGGTACCAATGTCATGTGACTGTGGTCAGCCTTTTCACACCAATGTGACTGAATTGTGGTCAGCCTGTTTACAGCTTTTTAACTTACAGCTTTTGAACTTGCATCTTCACTGAGCCAATGTGATTGGACAGTGGTGAGACTGTTCACACCTTTTGAACTTGCGTTTCTACTAAGCCTGACGAACGCAGCGACATGAGTAAGGCCACAACTCTAGTCAATCTGACAGGATACCAATGTGATTGGACTATGGACAGCCCGTTTACACCTTTTGAACTTGCATCTTCACTGAGCCACTGATTGTGGGTTTGAGTCCCAGCTGTGCTTCTCAACAGCAGAGTGGCGCAGCGGAAGCGTGCTGGGCCCATAACCCAGAGGTCGATAGATCGAAACTATCCTCTGCTAACAGTGTTTTAAAACTATGTCATCTCCTTCAGGGACCCAGCCTCAAGGGTATTCTTGAATAGTCATCAATGTGATTGGACTGTGGGCTGTGGTTCATCTGTAGTCGCTTTGAATGGGTACCAATGTCATGTGACTGTGGTCAGCCTTTTCACACCATTCTGAAAGGATACCAATGTGATTGGACAGTGGTGAGCCTTTTCACAGCTTTTGAACTTGCGTTTCTACTAAGCCTGACCAACACAGCGACATAGGTAAGGCCTCAACTGTAGTCAATCTGAAAGGATATCAATGTGACTGGACTGTGGTCAGCCTGTTTACACCTTTTGAACTTGCATCTTCACTGAGCCAATGTGATTGTACAGTGGTGAGACTGTTCATACCTTTAGAACTTGCGTTTCTTCTAAGCCTGACGAACGCAGCGACATGAGTAAAGCCACAACTCCAGTCAATCTGACAGGATACCAATGTGATTGGACTATGGTCAGCCTGTTTACACCTTTTGAACTTGCATCTTCACAGAGCCACTGATTGTGGGTTCGAGTCCCAGCTGTAGCTCTCAACAGCAGAGTGGCGCAGCGGAAGTGTGCTGGGCCCATAACCCAGAGGTCGATAGATCGAAACTGTCCTCTGCTAACAGTGTTTTAAAACTATGTCATCTCCTTCAGGGACCCAGCCTCATGGGTATTCAGTGAACAGTCATCAATGTGATTGGACTGTGGGCAGTGGTTCATCTGTAGTCGCTTTGAATGGGTACCAATGTCATGTGACTGTGGTCAGTCTTTCCACACCATTCTGAAAGGATACCAATGTGACTGAATTGTGGTCAGCCTGTTTACAGCTTTTGAACTTGCATCTTCAATGAGCCAATGTGATTGGACAGTGGTGAGACTGTTCACACTTTTTGAACTTGCGTTTCTACTAAGCCTGACCAACACAGCGACATAGGTAAGGCCTCAACTGTAGTCAATCTGAAAGGATATCAATGTGACTGGAGTGTGGTCAGCCTGTTTACACCTTTTGAACTTGCATCTTCACTGAGCCAATGTGATTTTACAGTGGTGAGACTGTTCATACCTTTTGAACTTGCGTTTCTACTAAGCCTGACGAACGCAGCGACATGAGTAAGGCCACAACTCTAGTCAATCTGACAGGATACCAATGTGATTGGACTATTGTCAGCCTGTTTACACCTTTTGAACTTCCATCTTCACAGAGCCACTGATTGTGGGTTCGAGTCCCAGCTGTCGCTCTCAACAGCAGAGTGGCGCAGCGGAAGCGTGCTGGGCCCATAACCCAGAGGTCGATAGATCGAAACTATCCTCTGCTAACAGTGTTTTAAAACTATGTCATCTCCTTCAGGGACCCAGCCTCATGGGTATTCAGTGAACAGTCACCACTGTGATTGGACAGAGGCCAGTGGTTCATCTGTAGTCACTTTGAATGGGTACCAATGTCATGTGACTGTGGTCAGCCTTTTTGACACCATTCTGAAAGGATATCAATGTGATTGGACAGTGGTGAGCCTTTTCACAGCTTTTGAAATTGCGTTTCTACTAAGCCTGACGAACACAGCGACATGGGTAAGGCCTCAACTCTAGTCAATCTGAAAGGATATCAATGTGGTTGGACTGTGGTCAGCCTGTTTACACCTTTTGAACTTGCATCTTCACAGAGCCACTGATTGTGGGTTCGAGTCCCAGCTGTAGCTCTCAACAGCAGAGTGGCGCAGCGGAAGCGTGCTGGGCCCATAACCCAGAGGTCGATAGATCGAAACTATCCTCTGCTAACAGTGTTTTAAAACTATGTCATCTCCTTCAGGGACCCAGCCTCATGGGTATTCAGTGAACAGTCATCAATGTGATTGGACTGTGGGCAGTGGTTCATCTGTAGTCGCTTTGAATGGGTACCAATGTCATGTGACTGTGGTCAGTCTTTCCACACCATTCTGAAAGGATACCAATGTGACTGAATTGTGGTCAGCTTTTGAACTTACAGCTTTTGAACTTGCATCTTCAATGAGCCAATGTGATTGGACAGTGGTGAGACTGTTCACACCTTTTGAACTTGCGTTTCTACTAAGCCTGACCAACGCAGCGACATGAGTAAGGCCACAACTCTAGTAAATCGGACAGGATACCAATGTGATTGGACTATGGTCAGCCTGTTTACACCTTTTGAACTTGCATCTTCACTGAGCCAATGTGATTGGACAGTGGTGAGCCTGTTCACACCTTTTGAACTTGCGTTTCCACTAAGCCTGACAACGCAGCAATATGAGTGAGGCCTAATGTGTAGTTGCAGTGAATAGTCACCAATGTGGTTGGACAGTGGTCAGCCTGTTCACACCTTTTGTACTTGCGTTTCCACTAAGCCTGACCAACACAGTGACATGGGTAAAGCCTCAACTGTAGTCAATCTGAAAGGATATCAATGTGACTGGACTGTGGTCAGCCTGTTTACACCTTTTGAACTTGCATCTTCACTGAGCCACTGATTGTGGATTCGAGTCCCAGCTGTAACTCTCAACAGCAGAGTGGCGCAGCGGAAGTCTGCTGGGCCCATAACCCAGAGGTCGATAGATTGAAACTGTCCTCTGCTAACAGTGTTTTAAAACTATGTCATCTCCTTCAGGGACCCAGCCTCATGGGTATTCAGTGAACAGTCATCAGTGCGATTGGACTGTGGGCAGTGGTTTATCTGTAGTCGCTTTGAATGGGTACCAATGTCATGTGACTGTGGTCAGCCTTCTCACACCATTCTGAAAGGATCCCAATGTGACTGGACTGTGGTCAGCCTGTTTACAGTTTTTGAACTTGCATCTTCACTGAGCCAATGTGATTGGACAGTGGTGAGCCTTTTCACAACTTTTGAACTTGCGTTTCTACTAAACCTGACCAACACAGCGACATGGGTAAGGCCACAACTCTAGTCAATCTGACAGGATACCAATGTGATTGGACTATGGTCAGCCTGTTTACACCTTTTGAACTTGCATCTTCACTGAGCCACTGATTGTGGATTCGAGTCCCAGGTGTGGCTGTCAACAGCAGAGTGGCGCAGCGGGAACGTGCTGGGCCCATAACCCAGAGGTCGATAGATCGAAACTATCCTCTGCTAACAGTGTTTTAAAACTATGTCATCTCCTTCAGGGACCCAGCCTCATGGGTGTTCAGTGAACAGTGATCAATGTGATTGGACTGTGGGCAGTGGTTCATCTGTAGTCGCTTTGAAAGGGTACCAATGTCATGTGACTGTGGTCAGCCTTTTCACACCAATGTGACTGAATTGTGGTCAGCCTGTTTACAGCTTTTTAACTTACAGCTTTTGAACTTGCATCTTCACTGAGCCAATGTGATTGGACAGTGGTGAGACTGTTCACACCTTTTGAACTTGCGTTTCTACTAAGCCTGACGAACGCAGCGACATGAGTAAGGCCACAACTCTAGTCAATCTGACAGGATACCAATGTGATTGGACTATGGACAGCCCGTTTACACCTTTTGAACTTGCATCTTCACTGAGCCACTGATTGTGGGTTTGAGTCCCAGCTGTGCTTCTCAACAGCAGAGTGGCGCAGCGGAAGCGTGCTGGGCCCATAACCCAGAGGTCGATAGATCGAAACTATCCTCTGCTAACAGTGTTTTAAAACTATGTCATCTCCTTCAGGGACCCAGCCTCAAGGGTATTCTTGAATAGTCATCAATGTGATTGGACTGTGGGCTGTGGTTCATCTGTAGTCGCTTTGAATGGGTACCAATGTCATGTGACTGTGGTCAGCCTTTTCACACCATTCTGAAAGGATACCAATGTGATTGGACAGTGGTGAGCCTTTTCACAGCTTTTGAACTTGCGTTTCTACTAAGCCTGACCAACACAGCGACATAGGTAAGGCCTCAACTGTAGTCAATCTGAAAGGATATCAATGTGACTGGACTGTGGTCAGCCTGTTTACACCTTTTGAACTTGCATCTTCACTGAGCCAATGTGATTGTACAGTGGTGAGACTGTTCATACCTTTAGAACTTGCGTTTCTTCTAAGCCTGACGAACGCAGCGACATGAGTAAAGCCACAACTCCAGTCAATCTGACAGGATACCAATGTGATTGGACTATGGTCAGCCTGTTTACACCTTTTGAACTTGCATCTTCACAGAGCCACTGATTGTGGGTTCGAGTCCCAGCTGTAGCTCTCAACAGCAGAGTGGCGCAGCGGAAGCGTGCTGGGCCCATAACCCAGAGGTCGATAGATCGAAACTGTCCTCTGCTAACAGTGTTTTAAAACTATGTCATCTCCTTCAGGGACCCAGCCTCATGGGTATTCAGTGAACAGTCATCAATGTGATTGGACTGTGGGCAGTGGTTCATCTGTAGTCGCTTTGAATGGGTACCAATGTCATGTGACTGTGGTCAGTCTTTCCACACCATTCTGAAAGGATACCAATGTGACTGAATTGTGGTCAGCCTGTTTACAGCTTTTGAACTTGCATCTTCAATGAGCCAATGTGATTGGACAGTGGTGAGACTGTTCACACTTTTTGAACTTGCGTTTCTACTAAGCCTGACCAACACAGCGACATAGGTAAGGCCTCAACTGTAGTCAATCTGAAAGGATATCAATGTGACTGGAGTGTGGTCAGCCTGTTTACACCTTTTGAACTTGCATCTTCACTGAGCCAATGTGATTTTACAGTGGTGAGACTGTTCATACCTTTTGAACTTGCGTTTCTACTAAGCCTGACGAACGCAGCGACATGAGTAAGGCCACAACTCTAGTCAATCTGACAGGATACCAATGTGATTGGACTATTGTCAGCCTGTTTACACCTTTTGAACTTCCATCTTCACAGAGCCACTGATTGTGGGTTCGAGTCCCAGCTGTCGCTCTCAACAGCAGAGTGGCGCAGCGGAAGCGTGCTGGGCCCATAACCCAGAGGTCGATAGATCGAAACTATCCTCTGCTAACAGTGTTTTAAAACTATGTCATCTCCTTCAGGGACCCAGCCTCATGGGTATTCAGTGAACAGTCACCACTGTGATTGGACAGAGGCCAGTGGTTCATCTGTAGTCACTTTGAATGGGTACCAATGTCATGTGACTGTGGTCAGCCTTTTTGACACCATTCTGAAAGGATATCAATGTGATTGGACAGTGGTGAGCCTTTTCACAGCTTTTGAAATTGCGTTTCTACTAAGCCTGACGAACACAGCGACATGGGTAAGGCCTCAACTCTAGTCAATCTGAAAGGATATCAATGTGGTTGGACTGTGGTCAGCCTGTTTACACCTTTTGAACTTGCATCTTCACAGAGCCACTGATTGTGGGTTCGAGTCCCAGCTGTAGCTCTCAACAGCAGAGTGGCGCAGCGGAAGCGTGCTGGGCCCATAACCCAGAGGTCGATAGATCGAAACTATCCTCTGCTAACAGTGTTTTAAAACTATGTCATCTCCTTCAGGGACCCAGCCTCATGGGTATTCAGTGAACAGTCATCAATGTGATTGGACTGTGGGCAGTGGTTCATCTGTAGTCGCTTTGAATGGGTACCAATGTCATGTGACTGTGGTCAGTCTTTCCACACCATTCTGAAAGGATACCAATGTGACTGAATTGTGGTCAGCTTTTGAACTTACAGCTTTTGAACTTGCATCTTCAATGAGCCAATGTGATTGGACAGTGGTGAGACTGTTCACACCTTTTGAACTTGCGTTTCTACTAAGCCTGACCAACGCAGCGACATGAGTAAGGCCACAACTCTAGTAAATCGGACAGGATACCAATGTGATTGGACTATGGTCAGCCTGTTTACACCTTTTGAACTTGCATCTTCACTGAGCCAATGTGATTGGACAGTGGTGAGCCTGTTCACACCTTTTGAACTTGCGTTTCCACTAAGCCTGACAACGCAGCAATATGAGTGAGGCCTAATGTGTAGTTGCAGTGAATAGTCACCAATGTGGTTGGACAGTGGTCAGCCTGTTCACACCTTTTGTACTTGCGTTTCCACTAAGCCTGACCAACACAGTGACATGGGTAAAGCCTCAACTGTAGTCAATCTGAAAGGATATCAATGTGACTGGACTGTGGTCAGCCTGTTTACACCTTTTGAACTTGCATCTTCACTGAGCCACTGATTGTGGATTCGAGTCCCAGCTGTAACTCTCAACAGCAGAGTGGCGCAGCGGAAGTCTGCTGGGCCCATAACCCAGAGGTCGATAGATTGAAACTGTCCTCTGCTAACAGTGTTTTAAAACTATGTCATCTCCTTCAGGGACCCAGCCTCATGGGTATTCAGTGAACAGTCATCAGTGCGATTGGACTGTGGGCAGTGGTTTATCTGTAGTCGCTTTGAATGGGTACCAATGTCATGTGACTGTGGTCAGCCTTCTCACACCATTCTGAAAGGATCCCAATGTGACTGGACTGTGGTCAGCCTGTTTACAGTTTTTGAACTTGCATCTTCACTGAGCCAATGTGATTGGACAGTGGTGAGCCTTTTCACAACTTTTGAACTTGCGTTTCTACTAAACCTGACCAACACAGCGACATGGGTAAGGCCACAACTCTAGTCAATCTGACAGGATACCAATGTGATTGGACTATGGTCAGCCTGTTTACACCTTTTGAACTTGCATCTTCACTGAGCCACTGATTGTGGATTCGAGTCCCAGGTGTGGCTGTCAACAGCAGAGTGGCGCAGCGGGAGCGTGCTGGGCCCATAACCCAGAGGTCGATAGATCGAAACTATCCTCTGCTAACAGTGTTTTAAAGCTGCGTCATCTCCTTCACGCACCCAGCCTCATGGGTTTTCAGTGAACAGTGATCTATGTGATTGGACAGTGGGCAGTGGTTCACCTGTAGTCGCTTTGAATGGGTACCAATGTCATGTGACTGTGGTCAGCCTTTTCACACCATTCTGAAAGGATACCAATGTGATTCGACAGTGGTCAGCCTCTTTACACCTTTTGAACTTGCATCTTCACAGAGCCACTGATTGTGGGTTCGAGTCCCAGCTGTAGCTCTCAACAGCAGAGTGGCCCAGCGGAAGAGTGCTGGGCCCATAACCCAGAGGTCGATAGATGCTAACAGTGTTTTAAAGCTACGTCATCTCCTTCAGGCACCCAGTCTCATGGGTATTCAGTGAACAGTCATCTATGTGATTGGACAGTGGGCAGTGGTTCACCTGTAGTCGCTTTGAATGGGTACCAATGTCATGTGACTGTGGTCAGCCTTTTCACACCATTCTGAAAGGATATCAATGTTATTGGACAGTGGTGAGCCTTTTCACAGCTTTTGAACTTGCTTTTCTACTACAGCGACATGGGTAAGGCCTCAACTGTAGTCAATCTGAAAGGATACCAATGTGACTGGACTGTGCTCAGCCGGTTTACACCTTTTGAACTTGCATCTTCACTGAGCCACTGATTGTGGGTTCGCGTCCCAGCTGTAACTCTCAACAGCAGAGTGGCGCAGCGGACGAGTGCTGGGCCCATAACCCAGAGGTTGATAGATCAAAACTAGCCTCTGCTTACAGTGTTTTAAAGCTGCATCATCTCCTTCAGGGACCCAGCCTCATGGGTATTCAGTGAACAGTCATCAATGTGATTGGGCTGTGGGCAGTGGTTCATCTGTAGTTGCTTTGAATGGGTACCAATGTCATGTGACTGTGGTCAGCCTTTTCACACCATTCTGAAAGGATTCCAATGTGACTGAATTGTGGTCAGCCTGTTTACAGCTTTTGAACTTGCATCTTCACTGAGCCAATGTGATTGGACAGTGTTGAGCCTGTTCACACCTTTTGAACTTACTTTTCTTCTAAGCCTGACCAACGCAGCGACATGGGTAAGGCCCCAACTCTAGTCAATCTGACAGGATACCAATGTGATTGGACTGTTTACACCCTTTGAACTTGCGTCTTTACTGAGCCACTAATTGTGGGTTCGAAGTACCACTTGTGTTTCTCAACAGCAGACTTGCGCAGGTGAAAGCGTCAACAGTGCTTGACTAGTTGCGTCATTCAATTAAATTTTATTTATATAGTGCCAAATCACAACAAAAGTCATCTCATGACACTTACAAATAGAGTAGGTCTAGACCGACTCTTTATAATTGTATTATAGAGACCCAACAGTTCCCATCATGAGCAAGCACTTTGGCGACAGTGGCAAGGAAAAATTTCCTTTTAAGAGGCAGAAACCTCGAGAAGAACCAGACTCTAGGTGGGGGGGTCATCTGCTTTGACCGGTTCGGTTTGAGAGGGAGTAAGAGAGAGGGGGGGAGACAGACAGACAGACAGAAAGAGACAGAGAGAGAGATAGACGTAGAGACACAGACAGACAGACAGACAGACAGGCAGAGATGTATGGAAGCACTAGCAGTAGAAACAGCAGCTATAATTATAATAATACTGGAAATATGACTGATAATAGTAGTTACAGCTGTAATAGTAGCTGAGATTAATAATAGCAGCTTTAATAGTAAGAGAACTACGACTAAACATAATAACTGTAGTGATGAGAGTCAGGCAGGCCCATGGCAGCAGCACCCAGGCGTACCAGGACCACGATCCACAGCAACCTGCGAGACGAGAAAGCACAAAGAAACTGTGGGGATGAAATAAAGTTGGTAACATGCATTGGACTGTGATGAATGTGCAAAGATGAAGAGGGAGAGGAGGAAAGCTCAGTGCATCATGGGAAGTCCCCCAGCAGTCTAGGGCTATAGCAGCATAACTAGGGGGCTGGTCCAGGCAGGCCTGAGCCAGCCCTTAACTATAAGCGTTATCAAAAAGCAAAGTTTTAAGCCTACTCTTAAAAGTAGAGAGTGTGTCTGCCCCCCGAACCCAAACTGGGAGCCGATTCCACAGGAGAGGAGCTTGATAGCTGAAGGCTCTGGCTCCTGTTCTGCTTTTGGAGACTCTAGGAATCACAAGCAACCCTGCACTCTGGGAGCGCAGTGCTTTAGTGGGGTAATAGGGTACTATGAGCTCTTTAAGATATGATGGTGCATGACCAGTAAGAGCTTTGTAAGTCAGGAGAAGGATTTTAAACTCTATTCTAGATTTTACAGGGAGCCAGTGCAGCGAAGCTAACACAGGAGAAATATGATCTCTTTTCCTGGTTCCTGTCAGTCCACGTGCAGCAGCATTCTGGATCAGCTGGAGAGTCCTCAGGGACTTATTGGGACAGCCTGATAATAAGGAATTGCAATAATCCAGCCTAGACGTGACAAATGCATGGACTAATTTTTCTGCATCTGTTTGAGACAGGATCTTCCTGATTTTTGCAATGTTACGGACGTGAAAGAAGGCAGTCCTTGAAGTTTGTTTTACGTGGGAGTTAAAGGACATGTCCTGATCAAAGACAACTCTGAGATTCCTCACGGTGGCGCTGGAGGCCAGGGCAATGCCATCTAGGGTAACAATATCCTTAGATACTGTGTTTCTGAGGTGTTCAGGGCCAAGAACAATAACTTCTGTCTTGTCTGAGTTCAACATCAGATAATTACAGGTCATCCAGGTCTTTATGTCCTTAAGGCATGCTTGGAGCTTGGCTAACTGATGAGATTCTTCTGGCTTGATCATCTCCTTCAAGGAGAGGCCTTTTGTTCATCTGTAGTCCCTCTGAATGGGTACCATTGTCATGTGATTGTGGTCAGCCTGTTCACACCATTCCAAGTTGTGTTTTTACTAAGCATGACCAATGCAGCAACATGGGTAAGGCCTCATTTGTAGTCGCTGTGAATAGTCACCAATGTGGTTGGATAGTGGTGAGCCTGTTCACACCTTTTGAACTTGCGTTTCCACTAAGCCTGACCAACGAGGTCGATAGATCGAAACTATCCTCTGCTAACAGTGTTTTACTAGCTGCATCATCTCCTTCAAGAACCCAGCCTCATGTGTATTCAGTGAACAGTCACCAATGTGATTGGACAGTGGGCAGTGGTTCATCTGTAGTCGCTTTGAATGGGTACCATTGTCATGTGACTGTGGTCAGCCTGTTCACACCATTCCTAGTTGTGTTTTTACTAAGCCTGGCCAATGCAGTGACATGGGTAAGGCCTCAACTCTAGTCAATCTGAAAGGATACCAATGTGATTGGACAGTGGTGAGCCTGTTCACACCTTTTGAACTTGCGTTTCCACTAAGCCTGACCAATGCAGCAACATGGGTAACGCCTCATCTGTAGTCGCTGTGAATAGTCACCAATGTGATTGGACAGTGGTCAGCCTGTTCACACTTTTTGAAGTCGCGTTTTTACAAAGCCTGTATGAAAAAACGACATGGGTAAGGCCTCATCTGTAGCCGCTCTGAACCGGTACCAATGTAGTATTTACTGCCAAACAACACTGACTCACTTGAGGAAATTTATCAGCAGTGGTGGAGTACATTTACTCAAGTACTGTCCTTAAGTACAAATTGAAGGTACTTGTACTTTACTTGAGTATTTCCATTTTATGCTCCACTTTTTTCCTCCACGTCATGTCAGAGGCAAATTTTGTTCTTTTTACTCCACTACATTTGTTTGACAGATTGAGGTCACTTTTCAGATTACAATTTTTCATACTCCTCAACTTCCCGTATGGGCTGAAAACAGGGCTGTTTTTCGTGTGGTTCTCACAGGATGGCAACGTCACAAACGTGATGATATAGAAAATGATGCATTGCTGTAGATTAAACTACCCAGCAGTATATAAAGTAGTTGAAATGAGCTCAACCTGAAACATCTACAGCAGTAAAATGCAACAGACACATTAATGCAGCAGAAACGTCAGATAGAATAGAAACACTGACAGGGAACATTTTACTGCAACATGTCCAGTTTTACTGCCGATACTTTAAGTACATTGTGCTGATAATACTTTCATACTTTACCAGTGTTTTCACAGTGTGGTATTAGTACTTTTACTCAAGTAAAGGATCTGCATACTTCTCCCACCACTGTTTATCAGACGTCACACACACTTTATGTAACTTTTATTCAGATGTATTGTAGTAACACCTGTGTACACCCAAAACACAGGACCTCCCCTGAAAGGAAGACTGGAGTGGTTTAAGACATCATCATGACACAACTGTGAGGAACACTATATCAGTGAAAAAGCAAGGACCCTGGACAAGAGACTGAATGAACACCAGAAACGGACCTCAAGCTGCCTGTGAACACCAGACAAAAACCTCCCACAGCCTCCACTGGGAAGATGTCAAAGGTGATCCATCAGGAGTCAGAAAGAGATCAAGGAGGGCATTCGCATCTGACACCAGAGACCATCTTTCAACAGATGCAGGGATTTCTGCCACTTATTTGGGTCTGGGTTGTGATGGGTTATGTCCTTTTTCTCCAGCCACGTCCTCCAGCTTCTCCTGGGGTGATCCCAAGGCAGGCCAGATGGGATATAAAATCTCCCTGGCGTGTTCTGGCCCAGCCTCCCCCAGGTGAACATTTGCTCCTTTCAATGTGAAGCAGCAGCCGCGGTTCTACTCTGAGCTATCTGAGCTCCTCACCCTGTCCCTAAGGGTGAGCCCAGGCACCCTGCATACGGAACTCATTTTGGCTGCTGTATCAAATTCCTTTGGCCACTACCTGGAGCTTGTGGCCTCCATGAGGCTTGGAATGTTGATCAACCCAGGTATCTAACACTTTGTTCCAACAGTTCAGTTCAAATTCCTTGTAACATCTATCATCATATCATAAAACCATATTAATCATTATATTGCAATGACTTCCTCAACACTTGACAAGTTGTGTGTGTGGGGGGGCACAATAAATATGTGACTGCCACCCATAGAGGCAAATGTTAAATTCAACAATGTCATGTCATTCTCACCACTGTGGAACTTGTTTTGAAAAGAAACACTATTTACATTTACAATGTTATGCTTTAAGTTACTGTCATTTCCTGCAGATATTTCACATTAAAAGCCTGGTACCCAGGTAAAGGAGAGGTTTATGCCTTTAGCTTTTGAAAGGCTTTTAATGTGAAACACATCTGTGCAGCAAGCGTTGGGTTTCATTGACGGTAGCTTAACACCGGTCAAAAGAGGGCAAAGAGGACACAGAAAAAGATGGTCACTCAAAGAAGCAGGAGGGTCACTATAAACAAAATCTAATATTTAACTGACTGTCATCATTACATCCATGTTGGTTAGCAACCAAACATGGATGCTAGCAAGCACTGCCTTTGTTGACACGTTGCTACTTTTCTTTGCTCATCACCGCCACCAACTGTTGATCAGTGGAATAGTGTGAAATCAGTGGAAGGATGTGAATCAGGCCACTATATGTGTACGAGTATACTTGATCCACTCTCTGTAGCAGTTGGTGGCGGTAATGCGCCATAACATTGTTTGCCAACCGCCATAAATGCATCAAGAAGAAGAAGAAGCGGAGTACACTTGCGTCATCAGCTACGCGCATTTGTTTATGTCGTCGCTCCAGTGTAGGAAAGAGTTCTACGAGCACTCTGCCTACTATTGCTGCTACTGAGGAGACAATGTCAAGAACAACCCGCTGGCCTTCCTTACTACTTCATCAGCCACGGCTGAACAGTTCGGAAGGTGAGATCGGAGCGACACGAACGGTGCAGTCGAACAGATATGGCGTCACATTCTAAGTAGCGATCTACTTCTGTGTTTTGGTACACTAGTTGTCACACCTGATGCGAACCGAGACCACTTTTTCAAGTGAACCCGTACAGAACAACTGGACTTTGGGGTCAAGTGTATTCTGATCCGGGCCCGCCAAAAAGGATGTTGTGGAGAAAATAATCTTAACAAGGTTCACTTACAAGCCTTTTCTGGAGCTTTTAACCATATTTCAGGATCTTCATCAGCCAATGGAGCTGGCTCAGTTGTTGTCAGGTGACCTAATAATGGAACTTGGGAACTTAACTGACAACAGGTTGTCGTATATATATATATATATTGAAAGATGGTCTGGTGTCAGATGCGAATGTCCTCCTTGATCTCTTCCTGACTCCTTGGTGGATCACCTTTGACCTCTTCCCAGTGGAGGCTGTGACAGGTTTTGGTGTGGTGTTCACATACCGATGATGTCTCTTACTGGCGTTGATTCAGTTTCTTGTCCAGGCTCACTGATGTATTGTTCCCCACAGCTATCACATGTGATGTGATGATGTCATACACCACTCCATTCTTTCTCTCAGGGGGGCGGGGGGGTCCTGTCTTTAGGGTGAACCATCAGAGATGTTGAGGTGTTGAATGGTTTATGGTAAGTGCTGGGGAGTCCCACTGGGTTGCCTCTGGTAGTCGTATAGTCCAATATCAATATCCGCTAGTAGTGACGACAGCATTATTAAACCTTCTCATGGTTATGTTTAGGCACCTGGCGGCACTTGGTTAGGGTTAGGGGAAAATTTGGGTCTATAGCAAAAGTCATGCTCTTGCCTAACTCCAATCTCCAGTTTCAAAGTCCTGCACTTTGTACGCCCACCATCCACCCCACCACATGGTGTCTCTGGCAGGGTGCAGAACGCTAAACATAATCCGGGCAGCGGTTACGTTTGACAGCACAACACAATTGGTAATACAATTTCGCTGTATATAAAACATAATTTCTAGGTGTGACAAGTGTTGGAAACGGAGCTGAGAAAACTGGCAGTAAAGCGTAGTCCATCCGTCCAGCCCCCTCTCCTCCAGCCTTCTATCCTCTCTCCCTCTACATTTCTCTCTTTCATCCTCTCCCTTCCCATCCTCTTATCCATCCCTCCTTACCTTTCCTTCCTTCTCGCGTGTACTTTGCCTACCCCCTTTGCTCACTTTATCTTTGCACTCCTCTGTCGTTCCCCCTACATTTTCCTCTTTGCTTTCCTCTCTGTTTTTTGCATGCTTGTTTCCTTTAAACCCCACAACCTTTCAGTATGAAGGATTACCCATGGGGCTGAGCTCAGTGGCTTTCAAAGCTTTCATTTTGACTTTTATTTACTCAGAGAAGAGTTTGCTCAGATGAGCCTCCAGAGAAGCACGGCAAACCATTTTCTTTTGTGTATTTTAACCTTTCCTTACCCTGGCAAGGCTGACTGAGCACGCAGGCTCTTTTCTTTTGCAGAGCACGGCTTCACATTCGCACATACATCAACACGTCAACATGGAAGGGAATGCCCAGTGCAGCCAGAGTATTTTGCTGTGTGGGAGAGGTGGTACCTTTCGTAATGGTGTAGATTAAAATAAATAATATGATAAAATAAAATTGGTAAAACCCCAAAAGCCCAGAGAGTTCCCACCCAAAACAGCGGCACCACCAGGACCGGCCATCACATACATACTCCATCACCCTGTGACACATGCCTCAAGGTAAAATCTCCAAGGCCTAGAGGAGATTTAAGCAACAAGTCCTCCAAATTAACGGCAAACTACATTGTTTGTAACTGCCCGGAATTCCTAATCTGATGCCCATATAGGCAGTTTTTTAAAATTTTTTTATTGCAAATCGCTGTTCCAAAAATAAAACAGTTTCTGGCGTTATGGCTAAGGTTTGGTTAGGTTCAGGCATAAAAACAACTTGGGCAGGGTTAGGGAATGATTAGCCCCCACACTTTGGCGAAAGGTCTGGCTCAACTCATCGTCATTCTGCGATAGGGGAAACAAATGCTCTCTGGCTTGTTTGTTTTTTTTCTTGGGCGGAACTAAACCCAGGATCTGATCCCTTATCCCAGCAGCCTACATTTGGCGAGTCAGGCGAGGGAACTATCATAGTGAGGGGGGTAGGATTACTGCTCACTGCTACAGAACTATCGAGGTCATGATCAAAACAGGAAAGAGAGCACCCCGACCTCCTCAATCTGTGGATTCTATGTGGCTTTATGACAACATACTTATTTACTATTTCCTCCTTTGCACCTGACAAGATTAATATTTACTACGACCACTAGAGGGCAGTAAACGGGGGAAAAAAAGTTTTGGCGCCAGTGAGAAGCTGAGCGGCAGAGGAATAACATTTTGAAAGAGTTTGAAAGTTGCAGCAGGAAGAAGGCCAACTAGTGTCAGCGCATAGGGAATGCAGGATTCAGGATTTCATTTGGAGTGTGGAGTGCGGGAATCCTAGATGTCAGATATCAAGTGTACGCACTCTCACATGTCAGTAAATATTTCCACATGACAACCACTGCAGTTGTCCCAGAAGTGTCCATATGCAGTTAGGTACACCTGCTAATCCAGGGGGCTGCGATCTGTGTTTACTTTCAATCGGCAATTGAAATGATTTATGTGAAGATGAAGTTTATTTTGAAAGCTTGAGGAGGTTTGTGCTGCTTCCCCTGATATACGTTTGGTGTTTATTTTGTCAGAGTCTGCATTTCCCAAAAGAACGACACCTGGTTGTTGTGCGCAAGTGCAATGTTGGCCTGACTCACAGTCAGAATGGCCACAGTTATCAGAATAAGACCCAAGGCGAAAGATACTTGAGGGCTTTCACTTCCAGAAAAGAAGTCGCTCTATTTCACGCGACCAGCCCAAAGTATTAGCAGCCGGCTTTGGTTTCTCTTGATCCTCAGACTGCCCCTCTAGCGCTGCCCCCTGTGCCAGATGAAATCTTCATTTCTGCCTTAAAAATAGACACAATCACAGTTGTTGTGTTTGATCTCCTGTGCTCCTTTTTTGCTAACCATCCTCCTCCTTCGCAGGAGACAAGATGACAAAATGAACCGACAAGAAGAAAGTTTTCCTCCCCCTCCCTCCCATCCCTTTTGTCTCTTCTCTCTCCTCTTCCCTACTTCTCTTAATTTCTTCTTCCCTTTGCCCCCCACCCCCCCATCCCCTCCTCACTTCCATCTCTGCTGTAGTCAATCCACTTATATTCTCCTCTTTCCACTCATCCATCTTTCTTCCGTCCTTCCTGTTCGTCATCTGTCACTCACTCATGTCCAGTACAGTGACACGTGGGTTGTGGTTTATACAGAAACGGTTGCCAGGTCACTGTGTGTGTGTGTGTGTGTGTGTGTGTATGTGTGTGTGTGTGTGTGTGTGTTTTGAATCCACTGAGGACACCCAAGTTTTGCAGCCCTACTTACACAAACTCACGCACACACACACACACAGAAAGGAGCAAGCAAGGATGGTGGCAGTGTATGTGGCCTAAGGGGAGTTGTGTTTTTGCTAAATTTATCAGCTCCAGTTCATCTCCCAAGAGCTGAGGACCCAGGCTAGTGCCTTTGTTAGCTCAACCATGACTGCATGGTGTGCGTGTGTGTGTGTGTGTGTGTGTGTTGAAAAAAAGAAGAAAAAGTGTGTTTGCATTTCTGTGTGTTTGTCTGGAGGCTGGAGACTCATGCGCAGCTCCACTGTCTCAATTTCCGCCTCTTTTCTCTCTCATCCATCTTCTCCATCTCCTATTTCTTTTATTTTTTTTTATCTTCTCTCCTTCTCTCTCTCTCTCTCCCTCTCCTTTCCTCTCAGTGTCTCAGTATCCCATTTGTTCTCATCTCGCTCTCAGAGAAGAAAGCTCCCGTTGCAGCACCGCTAATAAGTGATGTAGTCTCCAGAAACCCACCGAAGGCTACGATTACACCGCTCAGCAAAAAAGTGCTTCTCATTCAGGGTCGCCGCGCCATTTAAGCTCCGTTCTCAAAGAACAACAAGACACAGAATAAAGACTGACCAAACTTTGCATGTTTCCAAGGCCTCGATGGGCTGCAAACATTTTGCTCGCCTTGAAAATAGTGGGCGCATTCAAAAATATCAACCATTTGAGAAAATGGGAAACTCACTTTTACCAAGTGATCGTAACATCAAAACTTACTGCAGATTTTCTTGTAAATGTCATATTAAATACAATAATATGACCATCCTCATGCTCATGACACATCCGTCTTCCCAGCTCACGCTGGGCTGGTCAAGAGTTTAAGAGTCTTTGGACTTTACGCAGCCAGGTCCCCGGGGGAAGTGCCGGGAAGAGGAATGAGACCGGGATCTGCTTCCTGAGTCCTACGTGTGGTTAGACGTGGGCCACGGAAGCACTTTGGTTAAGGTGAGGGAAAGGTCATGGTGTGTCACGCTTCAAAATGCTGTGGACTCTTTTCAGTATTTATCCAAGACCATAATCTTCCCTGAACCTGAAGGAATGTCACTGGCGGAACGTTTGACCCGACGATGGCGCCAGATGAAAAACGGAGAAACAGCATGATGATTACGATTCATCCCGAGGGGAAGATTAGTGGTTGTAGCAAATTGCATGGTATGAAACGTCAGAGGATCACAGAGGTCGTCCTCCAGGGGCCCGTTTTTGTGCAGATATGGCGATCTTCATTGGATAATGGAGTACTTGCTGGTGGTGCGAGAGAATATGTCCCGCGGGACCCGCAGTCACCTGCTCACCTGCACATATACCAGTTCCCTTCCTTCGTTCTTGGCCAGTTCGTCGTACGTTACGTTGCCGTGTGTTCCATGTCTTGGCTACCAGTGTTTTTGGACCTTACTTTTTGGACTTTGCCCGTTGTTTGGACTTGCTCCTTGTCGGATTTCTTTGCCTGTTTGGACTGCCTCCTCCGGTTTTGACCCTAGCCTGCCTCACCATCCCGTTAAGTCTCTGTCCCCCTTGGTTTCGCTAATCGATTACCTGCACTGCATCAGCTCTGCCCCAGGGGTCTGCATTTGGGTCCTATCCCCTGTATTCCCAGTGCGTCTCGCTACCCTGCTTGCACAGCCGTGATATTCTTGGCAATCTGTCAGTCAACAGTTGTCAAGACATTTGTACACAAAACTAAACTCACGGTTGAGCTGCTGGTGCGCCACGCTGACCTACATTGCAACACATCAAGTGTTACTGAACTCCACTTAACGAACGTAGGCATGATCGAATTACTGAACGTGTCATCTACAGCATGCAGGTGACATAAACTTTAAAACAGTTGAATGTTTTGCGAATGCCTAACATACATTTCCTCCTCGGAGGAAGCAAGAAGGAGAGTTTTCAAAACAGTCTGTGATATCAGCTGCATTGCCACGCATCAACAGAATAACTGATACATCTCTGCACGTAGATTTTCATTGCGTACTGAAATGGCCGCTAAATAAATCGCAGGGACTTTGATTATCCATGCATTGTCGATCATGGGCCAAAATGCTTGTCATGTGTGGTACTTTTAACCGCACTGCTGATTGGTCGGCTGCTGAGTCACAGGCTGACACTGTCCGCACCAGTCTCCCCGTCTCTGGAGAGCTCTGGCGGCTGCTTATTTTTACCTCGGGACCATGGGAATTTTTATTTGGGACACTAGAAATAACTTTGCTGTCTCACAGAGGTGTTGTGAGACTGAACAGAACAAAACAGCGGTGACGTGAGGAGACAAGCTGATATCCCCAGTGACACACCCGCTCACGCATCTCTGTGACAGGTCAGGTTAGGTGGCAGGTGGACGGAGCTGCCTGTCTGTGCACGCCGCGTGCATGTCAACGTTTTCGTCAGCAATGCCAGAGTTTGTCTTGGTCTGGCAGCTTGGTCAGTCCACACACCTTTGGATGGTGCTGGAGACTTTGGTCCAGAGCAAGAGAGCTCGACATCTACTGGCTAGGATATGAAATATGGTGTAGATTAATGGTCCCCAGAGAGTGAATCTCAACCATTTTGTAGACTCCCTTTACTGATTTACTAAACCCATGCATAGATTTGACTGAGTTGTCTCTCTGGGCTGTAGGGGTGCAAGTTTGGATACGAATGGCTTGTATATGATGAACACTCGCCGCCAGCACGCAAACAATATGGACACGGCAAGGGGCGTAGTTGCTGGCGTTATAATGTGTCTTTGTCTGTACCTGAAAGGAGTAGATGGAGATGATGATGGGCGCCCTCCCTTTTTGGCAAATATGGCCGCTCGCTTCCTTCACTCGCCCAGCTCCTCCCCGTGGGGCATGGGGGAACTGTATTCATAAAACGGGAAAATCCTCGCTCACGCCAGCGTCATTTTAACAATTCCTCCAATGACGCACAGCCTCTCAAATATCCTATGATGTGTAGAAAACAGAGATAAGATGAGATATATACCTGACATCTGATGACTGCTGCTCAATAAGACGATTAAAATAATACACATAGACAATCAAAACGTGTTTGTTATGGAAAGAATAGACACGTGGGAGTAATAAAATGAGCTATAATTGCTATTAAAAAATAAGCTGTAATTTGTTTGTGTAAAGCTGCAGGTACAGTGAGTCTGTCTGTCTCAGGCTCAGGCTAATATTGCTGTAGAACCACTGTTAGTGCCTTGTCATGGTCTGGCAGATGGAAGGGCATTCACGACTGCTGCATCCTCGTAGTCATCAGCTACTCCCCAAAAAAGTAGTGGAATAGTCTGGAATAATCGGGAGATATATATATCTTATTTTTTTTCATCCAGTAACAATGATCCATTCTGTCAAAAGGGTCTCAAATACAACCAGTAAAGGGTCAACGAAGGTAGGCGGGACCACCCTGTGTACTGTTTGACTGCAGTAACAAGGCGACTGCTTTCATTTCAGAGATAGTGGGAGTCTTCGCTTCTCTGAATACCTTCAATTCTGTTTATTTAACATGGCACAACATAGAAAATGGCAGTCTCAAAGCTCTGAATAGCCTACTATGATGCACCATGATTACATGCTCGGACAAAATGACACACATGAATGATCACAGATGAACGATTAGTCCACAACCATGCACAGGATTCATAAGTGTTTTTTTATAGTCGACCAAATGGACTTATACAGTCCCCAATGGGAACCGTTCTATGTGGATCGGAGCGAGACACATTGGCCCTCCGTGGTAAATTGGCCCGCCTCCTTCACTTTGTGCAACGCCCACTTGTTTATATTCTTGTCTTTATAACTGCATCATGAAATAACACAAGGGCCATAGAGAGAGGGATGCAATATTTCAAAAAATATCGCAAACGTATTTTTCTGTCGTTTAATTCTGTACATATTCCACAAAGTCTGGAGATTACTGATGTCAAAATATCCATGAGGAAAGTGCCATTAAAAGTTACTTCTTGCAGTTAAAAAAAAATCCAACTCGTAGTAGCAACAGACCAGATTGATTTTATGGCGCAGAATACACAGTTATTCTCAGAACATTTTCACAAGACAACTTACAGTGTACACATCATTTTTTTCTTTTCTTTTTCTTTTAAATGTACGTCTAAAGTACACACCTCCCTGGCAAAAAACAAATAAGCAAACAGAGGAAGACTGAGCAAATGTTTTGAAGGAGTGGGGGACATTTTTTTAAATATTTCCATCGCCGCCTTTCCTCAGTGGCTGTGACAGCTTTGAGCAAATGTTGGCATTTGGATGAGTGCAGCGTGATGGAAGTGCTGTCAAATGAGGCAAAGAAGAGGAGACCCTCCTGGTGGAGCCGGCTGAGCATGAGATCTATGCGCAGAAAAGTTGAAGAAATTCTTCCCGGTACTTCCACAACTTGACACGCATGCATTTACACACACACACACACATATACACATGGAAATATGAGAAATGTCCCATATTTTCGGATTTATTATATACAAACATTTGTGTCTGCAATGCACATAAACAGACACCCACACACAATCTTACGTTTCAAACCCCAGTCATCTTGTGAGAACCCTGAGGCTGTGCTAGCTGCATTAGAGATGTATGTTCATAGGGCCAAGATGTTTTTATATATATATATATATATATATATATATATATATATATATATGTATACCAACTTCTCTGCAGCTTTGCCCTGCAGGCTTAATACAGCAGCAGGCGGTAGAAGAGCAATAAAAGTAAAGTGCGTTTTATTGCTTTTTCATTGTCCTCGTCTTGTTCAAACCCTCTTCACTGTGTCAACTCCTCATCTTCAGTAGTTGGAGTGCTGACTTCATATACTCAAAATCGATTATTATTATTACAATTTGAACCCCGCTCCTCCCTGCATGCTTGTTACTCATTTCCTCATCAAGGCCATATTAATACCAGCCACTTTCCAATTTGCCAGATGGTGAATGTTGCTGAGGTGCATCATGTTTCAAGATCCAAGAGGTCACATGACACACGCCACAGATTCGTAGTCTTCATAAATGTTATATGCAATATATCTACCGAATATTCATTTTTTTCTCCCCTTATTGTACGTCTGCTATTTCTGTCTACCCAGTACATATTCACACTCTTACATATCTGTCTGTCCTGGAGGAGGAGCTTTTTTGTCCCAGTGAGCAACTTTTATTGGAACGTATGGGACACCCTCTTGGAACATGGTATGTAGTTCTCTGTATACATCCACAGTGTACAGCCACTATCATTTGTGTTCAGAAATACTTTGTTGATCCCCGGGGGGGGGGTTAGGCAAGTTACAGTGCTCCCATTCAAGAGTAGAAGAAGTAGCGTAGAGTTAGAAATGAGAAGTATGTAAGAATATAAGATAAGATATAAAAAAAGTAAAAAATATTTAAAAAAAATATACAATATTTAAGTGAAAAAATGTGTGCACATATATGTATGTATTTTTTATAAATATAGAATAAATAATGGGGTTATAGTTGCTGACCGAGGGGTGTCTGACACTCAGAGGGAGGAGTCTGATGGCCACAGGCAGGAATGATTTCCTGTGGCGCTCCGTTGTGAATTCGGGAGGAATGAGTCTCCCACTGAAGCTGCTCTTGTGTGGAGAGGATGTGAGACGTTGTCCTCCAAGATGACCCGCAGTTTTGGACAGCATCCTCCTCTCTGACACCACCGTCAGAGAGTCCCCCCCCCCGCCCCACACAACGTCACTGGCCTTGCGGATCAGTTTGTTGAGTCTATGCTATATTCACTCTGATTACATGCACACCAACAACACAATCTTGATGTGATCAAGGTATTGGCGTGGGATGTGTTACATTTAGTGTATAAATAATATAAGTAAAATAAAAAAAGACTTGTCAGAACAAAGCCCTATGTAGTGCCTCCCTGCTGCAATACCTGGAAACTGACTTTCCCCAGTCAGGCTGAGTTAAAGTGAACCTGTGGTTTCCCCGTTAGACGTTGGCCCTTAGAGAAGAGTGTGTTTGTGTAGAATTCAGCTTTGATTAACTCGTGCATATTTGTGCCATTGTCCAATTGCAAAGCCCCTTCACAATGCTGGGCTTTGAGAGAGAGAGAGGGGGGGGGGGGGGGGGTAGAGAGACAAAAATAGAGCAAATGATCATATCAGCTGTCACAACAGCTCCACAACAGAGGCGCAGTCAGTTGTGGACAAGAGTGGACGGTACATACGGCATGAATTCACTGTGTTAACTCACCGTCCAAGTTAGCGACAGGTTCCAGCGCCAGTCGGCTGCAAATATAAATGAAGCTGTGCAGCTTTGTGTTCTGACCAAGCACTAAACCACAAAATGGCTCCAGCATTCAGCCCTTGTTTTCCTTCAGCATGTGGTTTATTATTTCATGCCCTGATGTGGGGGGGGGGGGTCTTTTGTTCCCGGCCTGGTGCTCCTCTCCCGCTTGTTTCCTCCCATTCTGTCCAGTTGTGTTACTCTCTCTCTCTCTCTCTCTCTCTCTCATACAGTGTGCGGCACAGTGTTCAGTTCTGCTCTATTCTCTTCCATTCAGTTCTGTTTTGGTTGAGTGTTTTGGGCCTTGGCTGGTTAATAAGAGCCTTTAGGGTGTCATGAATAAAATATAATCCAGATCTCCCTGCCAAACTCCAATACAATGGCGCATTGTTCTGTTTTTGTGTGTGTGTGTGTGTGTGTGTGTGTGTGTGTGTGAGATTAGGAACTTTACCAGCAAGTGACACAATGTTTGTCTTTCTATACACAGTAAGTAATCCCCCCCCCCCCAACACACACTCAGCAGAACATGTTGAAATTGCTGGTAATATATGTCCATTCAGCTTATTTTACATTCTCCTCGTGTTTTATATTTGATTTGTCTTCTCCCCTGCTGAATCCTTTTACTTTTCCATGCGCCGCCAGCCCAATTTCAGCATGATGACTGAATACGTTTTTGCCTCACACGCACACACCTGCTGTCCCATGTACCGTCCATGAACACCCACGCGTACAATGCACGGAAATACAGATGTGCTGCAATGTCGTCCTGCTTGGCGACCTAATAATGCTACTCTTTTTACGTGAATCATTTCCTCTTTTCTCTTAGCTACAGTTGTAACGTCGGATCACAGCGTGTCAAGGAAAGCGTACAAACCGCTTGCTAGTGTTTGTCGCAGGTGCGTCATACGTCCGTGGACGGTCGGGACGGTCTTGTTGTCTACCTGCCTCTGCCACAATCTTCATCTTTTCTCTTCCATTTGATTTGTGTTTGAATAAATATGTGCTGCCATCCAAGCGCAATAACTAGAAATAACTAGCCATTGCATTTAGCTTTTTGAGTGTCCTTGGAAGTCCGCAGTGAAAGTCGGCCTCACGCATGTGAACAGACCAGTGTGCGCAGATGAATATGCAGGGTGATTAGGTCAGGCGGCAAGCCATAGTGGACGATCCAGGCGGCTGCTTTCTGTGTTTATTTTCGGTCAGACATAAAAAAATTTTTTTTTTAAATCATACGTCTCGGGAAAGCTGTAGGAGGCTCGCACAACTTCCCCCGACGTACTTCTTGTGTGCAACTCCTCACAAAAGCCACATTTATGGGAAATATGCCAGGTTGAAATATACTGGAATTGTCCTTTAACAGGGCACTCCGCCTGATGACGTCATCAAGGTCTGTACCAAATGTCGAGGCAATCCATCTAATAGTTGATTTATTGAAGTCTGGACTAAAGTGGTGGACCCACCATACAACACGCTGCTATCATGGCTAAAAACCAGTCTATAATAGAGAGAGACAAAAAAATGACTTTGTTGACACGTTTGTTAGACCTCCGGGATGCACGCAATGCAGTTTGACGAGCGTGAAACTCCGCAGGGCACCTCTCGTTCAAGAACACCAGCACAGTGTGAGAAGTTCCAGTCGCTGATAGTTCTCCCCGCCACCCTCTCATCTGTTTATTGTACCTATACCAGCATCACTTCACAATATATGTAATTATAGTACATTGCTTAAGCAAAGCTACACATGGCACTTAACATTGCAATTACCTCCATAAATTAAACGTCTGGCTCAGCCTTGGTTTTGTGTTGGATGCCAAACAGGCTGCAAAAAGGCTGCACGCAGTGTTGAGATCATAATCCAATTCATTTCATTTTTTTTTTAAAGGCATTTGTTCCCATCTGTTTCTTTCTGTACACGCAGCGATAGAGAAACAATGCGTGTGGAGCATTCGAATTTATAAATAAACAACGTGATGACTCAGAAACCGCAGAAAAATGAACTTTTTCTCAATTAGAGAAAATTGCCCGGAAAACAATACGTGTAACAACCTTTATTCCAGAAAAAGACAGGCACTTTCCTATAATGTAGCCATGGTTACAGAGCTAATTGGCTAATTAACATCCAACAGAGTTTGTTGTTTGGAAGGCTATCAAGTCCCCACCGACCCACATTTCCTCACAGCCCACACACACATTTGTTATGCCAGAGAAATGGTGTTACCCAGAGTGCTTTGCCTGCAAGCGATTTTCAAATTTCACAAGAAGTGTTTCGCAGCTCTCCGTTACCACTGGAGAGGAGATATCACACACACACACACACACACACACACACCCTCTCCACCAAGGCAGGTCGAGGGTCGGTCCGGAGAAGAACCAAGAACCGCTTACGTCATATGTATATATATATATATATATATATAGGCAGTGGAATTATAGTTTGTCAGCATTAATATAGATTATGTATTGATATGTATTATGTAATATAGTATAACATATTATATAGTATATGCAGCAAATAAGTATAAAGTACAACAATGTAATATACGTTAGTATAGTTATAGTGTAACATAGTATAAACACGTAGTACAAGATATAGCATAGCAGTATAACATATCAAATATAATATGGAATAGCTTAGTGAAATATATAACAAATACCAAAATGCCATCCTTTCCGGTTGTAATAGCGTCAAGGATACTCCTCTGGTGCTATTATTGGAATGCAGCTTCCATCTATTGCACCAACACACTGTAACAGGAAGCAGCGTCACGTGTGTGTGCTGTGTTGCAGAATTCAGCCCCCCAAAAAAAGATGGCCGATGGTCCCGTATTCATTGCTGGTGGCCAGCTTCCAGACGGCAGTTGCCACCCGCTTTCGGATTGGGACACACAAATGGTAATTAGTGTTCAGTCTCCCCATGAACATGCCGGACCCGACTGGAGATGTGCTCACGCAAATCTGCACCGGAACAATTGTGTCCCAGTTCTGCTCATAGACTGCGCTGGTGACGTCATTCGGAACCAGAGTCTGCGCAGTGGTGATCACTTCAACAAAACGTCAGCGTGTATTGCAGGATTATTGGCTGGATTATTGCAATTCCTTATTATCAGGCTGTCCCAATAAGTCCCTGAGGACTCTCCAGCTGATCCAGAATGCTGCGGCACGTGTACTGACAGGAACCAGGAAAAGAGATCATATTTCTCCTGTGTTAGCTTTGCTGCACTGGCTCCCTGTAAAATCCAGAATAGAGTTTAAAATCCTCCTCCTGACTTACAAAGCTCTTACTGGTCAGGCACCATCATATCTTAAAGAGCTCATAGTACCCTGTTACCCCACTAGAGCACTCCGCTCCCAGAATGCAGGGTTGCTTGTGGTTCCTAGAGTCTCCAAAAGCAGAACAGGAGCCAGAGCCTTCAGCTATCAAGCTCCTCTCCTGTGGAATCGGCTCCCAGTTTGGGTCCGGGAGGCAGACACACTCTCTACTTTTAAGAGTAGGCTTAAAACTTTGCTTTTTGATAACGCTTATAGTTAAGGGCTGGCTCAGGCCTGCCTGGACCAGCCCCCTAGTTATGCTGCTATAGCCCTACACTGCTGGGGAGACTTCCCATGATGCACTGAGCTTTCCTCCTCTCCCTCTTCATCTTTGCACATTCATCACAGTCCAATGCATGTTACTAACTTTATTTCTTCCCCGGAGTTTCTTTGTGCTTTGTCGACTCGCAGGTTGCTGTGGATCGTGGTCCTTGTACGCCTGGGTGCCGCCGCCATGGGCCTTCCTGACTCTCATCACTACAGTTATTATGTTTAGTCGTAGTTCTGTTACTATTAAAGCTGCTATTATTAACCTCAGCTAGTATTACAGCTGTAACTACTATTATCAGTCATATTTCCAGTATTATTATAACTATAGCTGCTATTTCTACTGCTAGTGCTGCCATACATCGCTGTCTGTCTGTCTGTCTGTCTGTCTCTCTCTCTCTCTCTCTCTCAAACCCAACCGGTCAAAGCAGATGACCCCCCCCCCCACCTAGAGTCTGGTTCTGCTCGAGGTTTCTGCCTCTTAAAAGGAAGTTTTTCCTTGCCACTGTCGCCAGAGTGCTTGCTCATGGTGGGAACTGTTGGGTCTCTGTAATAACATCATAAAGAGTCGGTCTAGACCTGCTCTATTTTGTAAAGTGTCATGAGATGACTTTTGTTGTGATTTGGCGCTTTATATAAATAAAATTGAATTGAATTGAATCAAATTGAATTTGACGTGTGCTTTGATTTCTTTAGTTTGGCCCACATCCCATCCGCTAACATGGAGTGGGCGGGGCTTATGACCTATACTGCAGGGTTGGGGCGATCGAGATGTAGCTAAGTAGCTAATGGCGGGCTGCGATGACAGGCCCTGTTCACAATGAATAGCAGCCTATCACTGTCCCCCCCCGTTTGAGTGAGAGGCAGCTGGCACTTTCTTTATGTGGTATGTCCTATTGGTCATATAATGGACGCAGTCACAGTGAAAGAGATGGGCAGCATGCAACTAAAATGAAAAGTGTGTGCTTGTGTGTGTGTGTGTGTGTGTGTGTGTGTTACATACAACATATGTGCATCTGTGTGTGTGTAATCATCAGCTGTCTGTGGCGAGTTTGCATTTATTCACACAGGCATGATGGCTTTTATGGGTGTGTGTGTGTGTGTGTGTGTGTGTGTGTGAGAGAGTGTGTGAGATCCCACCCCTGGGGTTTGTGTGTGTGTGTGTGTGTGTGTGTGTATGTGATGAAGAGATAGAAAGTGGATGACAAAGGAGGAACGAGGGCAGAGAGAGAGTGCGAGAGAGATGAAAGAAACGGCGGGCGAGCAAAGAGCGCAGAGATAATGGATGGGCGAAAAGAAAAAGAAGTAGGACAGAGAGAGAGTGGCTGGAGGGGGGGGGGGGGGGGGGGGGGTGATTTGAATTACAGATACTGGCAATCACGCTGACAGAGAGATAGCTTGAGAGGGGAAGAGGTGGAAAGACTGTCTAATTCTCAGGTATACATGCAGCAGTCCGGGTGAAACAGTCCAAGTGGGTCAGAGTTGCGTCATAGCAGCAAGGCGGTTGAGCATGGTGAACCTGGATGAACCCTGTGGGGGGGGGGGGGACTAGGTTGTCACAGTGGTGTAAAGTGCTAGAGAACGCAACAAGTCCGTCAAACTGAATGAGGGAACAGGTCAATCGTGATTTGTCGGTGCCTCCCAGGACCTTTACAAATGACTGTTTACGTAATATAAGAAAAGATATTGCTAGTTTTGTTGTCGCACTATTGAAACAGCCTAAATTGGCTATTTTCACAGTCGAAACGATACGATATGTCCTGGACGTCCTGGATGAATGCAATTTGAATCATGCCATATACTTCCATCTAATCAAATCAAGAAGAATCGGTCCATCTGTTTGATAGTTTTAAGTAATATCAATCTTGTTTTCAGTTCGTTTCGTTTCCTTGCCAGTACAAGTAAGCGTTGACTTAATTAATCAATTAGCAAAGGTCCACTAACCCAAAACCTAACATGCAAAATAATTTCATTTCATTCATGATTCTGTTCGTCATGCTGTACTTCTTGTTATCATATCAGCACATCCCCATAGGCCACAATTTATTGACAACGCAAAACCGACTGTCCTCATTGTAACCACGCCGTCATGAAGGCTGGTTGACCCAAAACTCCAACGCGAAGAGGCCGGGTGGCCGGATTGAAATGCGAGTTGAGTAAATACATTTCGAGCTGTTCCACCCGCAGCAATGCATGCAGAGCGTCCAGAACGACGTTCAGTCAAGGCCACAGTGACAAGGATTATTTTGGTTGCTCCAAATGTAAATTCATTGTATTACCCGACAAAGCATAAAACAGTAAGGGATTTCATTCCTGACAGCAATCAACAACAAAAAAAACCCCAACAACAATTAAACCGAATTTCACCGAAAATTGTTGCTTTAGCCATTTTTCTCGTCTCGTCTGCAAATGCATACTATCCCATTATATTTGATTCATATATATATATATTTCATATTTGATAGATAATTGGAGGACTTTCTGGAGGAGACCTGGTCTGGTGAGGAGAGACGGCATTCATCCCACTTCGGATGGAGCGGATCTCATGTCTTGAAATCTGACCGACTTTATTGGTGAACCAAAACCGTGACGACCCAGGGTCCAGACCAGGAGGCAGAGTCGCAGTCCTACACGCTTCTCTGCGCTTCCATTAGAGCAGTTACCCACCCAAAACCCCGTAATGACTGTGTATATAAGACCACTACTGCTATAGGCCAAAACAATAGGAAAATGAAGTGTGGACTGTTAAACATCAGATCTCTGTCGTCTAAAGCTGTATTAGTAGACGAGCTAATATCAGATAATCATATTGATCTGCTGTATCTGACAGAAACCTGGCTGTGTCATGAAGAGTATGTCAGCCTGAATGAATCCACTCCGCCCAGTCACACTAATACTCACATCCCTCGAGGCACCGGCCGAGGAGATGGAGCTGCGGCCATTTTTGACTCAAGCCTGTTGATGAACTCTAAACTGGATTATGACTCATCTCTGGGTACACAGTGTGTAGCTGTGTGCACGTGACGTTAAGTGAAGTTATTATGAGATGAGTTTCGTTGAGTTAAGCAACGTTAACTAACTGTAACTGTAAATGTTTTTTTTGTTTTTTTTGTTTGGTTACACGTGTAGCATGGTGCCGCTTGTTATTTTTTTGTAAATAAGCCACCGTTTGTTGGAATTGGACCTCTCTCCTCGTGTCTGCCTCTTATTTCTAGCCCTCTGGCCAAGCTTCCCCACAGCACCTACATCTTTTTTTTTTAAATAAAGACTCACATCACTACATACAGAAGTGATATTGCACTCAGAATTGTTGTAGTTTGAGATAATCTGGAGGGGGGGAGGGGGGGCAACACATCAGTGGCAACAAATATTAGGAGGTTTATTATCACCCATGAAATCCTGAGTACAGTGTTGTAATATACACCCGTAAATGCCTTGCCATTAGTTTCTGCTGCTGCAGTGACCCTCAGGGATCATTAAAGTTTCATTTTGTCTTACCTGAGGAGAGGGGAGGCGAGGCCTGACAGCTGTCTGTAAATCACACACACACACACACACACACACACACACACAGGTAGACACTTCCTCAGCATGGCAGGTCTCTTCAGAATGCTATTTCTAACTTTATCTTCTCCCCCCCCCCTCTAGATTCCAAACATTAGGGAAATCCATTTAAGAGTTTACGTAACATTTACCCCCGTAATGAGATATCTAAAAATGTACTGGCAGTGAGGATAAATGTGCACACTGCAGGAGCCAGAGATATGTAATGCATTTATTCCAAAGTGTGTTATGCGTAGAGGAGATGGAAATTAGTCTGGAACCTTTCAGTTCATTATCAGTTCCAAGGGGGCTTTTATCAGCGGGTGCAGACCAAAATGCCTCTGGACACTGCAACCAATCAGAGTGACGAAATGTGTGACGTGGCGGTGGGCTGCGAGGCTAGGTCGCTAGCTCCAACATCCAATTCACGTGGCTCCTAGTTCAACATAATAATACACTTGTTTGTAACATGAATAAACTCCTGGTGCCGTCATACAATGTGCATTGCCAACTAAGCATAATGTACATTTCCATCATTTTAAGTGCATCAATGTAGTTATGCAATGTAGTCAGGTTCGAATTAAGCTCAAATAAACTGATTGTTGAAATCTTGTCACTTATAGGTGAACTTTAAGCGACCTGCCTCCCCAGTGCGGGGCCAGAATTCGCTCCTTTATATAATAAGCCTGCGGTTTCTGCACCTACTTCCTGATGCTCCAGTTGTTCCATTGCGCTCACAGGACGTGGGGGTTGGCAGAAAGTTTGCTCAGAGGTTGACCTTTTATGGATCCTCAACACCCCGAGAGCAGGGCTTGAGGCTTTTGGGGGGGCGGTCTGTCTGCTTTTTTTGGGGGGGTGTTTTGGTTTTGGTCTATTTGCTTTTTGTTTTCTTTAATTTTGTATTTTCTTCTTTTTAGACATTTTGTATCCATTTCCTCTTTTAGGTAGAATTAAAATAAAACTGGGTTGCATTCTGTACATTCCAACCAAAGTCCTGTGTTGCTCCTCTCTGAGATCGTCTAAGTAGCCCCCCTCAGGTAAGAAGACTACTCTCCTTGAGATGTGCCGACAGTAGATGATAATTTGGCCTTTTAATTGGTGAATGTTGATGAAGGCTGCTTTTTGGGCTGCGTTGAATGGGTTCAGCTCAGTTGTCTGATGTCTTGCTGCTGTTGTGTTATGTTTGGAGCTAAGGTTTAAGCTCTCTGAATGCTTGGGGCACAGGGTGGGATTTCCCAAATGAATCTCTAAATCATAAATTAGGGATTAGGGCTCCGAGGCGGCCCGTTATAAAACCAGGCGAGTGTCCTCAAACCGTCAGAGAGGACCTCCTCCGGCATTGATCTGTTCCTTCAGGATCTTGCTGGAGTACCACCAATCTCCGAACACCTACTGCACTTCCGTTGCTATCTGGCTGTTGGCACAAAGTCAACTAGATAGGCCCTAAATACTCCGGGAACGTGACTCGGCTACCAAAGGAGACTAAGGTGGTCTTGCGTGTAGATTGTTTGGAGTCCGTTTGAACCCCTAAGTGTTAGGTCGTAGACCAGCCGTCACTCAGTGTAATATCCACATTGGGTGGGGGAATGGGTTACAACATCTAGGAGCCACTTCAAGTATGTGTGTTAATGTTCCAGCCAAATAGTATGTTGTAGTTACATACAAGTATAATAGCCACATATGAGAACCGTGCAAGTCATTGAATTTTCAACAACACGGCCCTGCAAGTGTTTCACAATAAAAGTCTTGAGGTATTTTGTCCACTGAAACGCTAGAGGGCTTTTACAGGAAGTGTTGGTTTTGACAGTGCAATATCGTGCAATAACAAAACTTGACAAACGGGAGCCGATCAGAAAACAAGGATGCCTAAATCTGAGCAAATACACTCATCAAACAGAGCAAATTGGAAATAAAGGCCTGTCTCTAATATAATCCTGCTTCAAAAATAAAGGCCCGGTACCCTCTGCCGTTGAGGTAATCAAAGGCCCCTGCCACTATTTGAGAAATTACGGTACACCACAAAACTTTAATTCAACTACACAGAATCAACAATTCTTGTTAAAACCAGAAACATTTGATATCTTGATATATGGTAATAATAAAATGTTGCTACAATGAGAAAGGTTTCCCATACAAACGATCATTTGGGATATGTATTAATAATATAACAATATATATCATAATATATCATAATGACAAGAAACTGAGCACATATTTTTTTGTCAGCAAGATACTGCTGTAAACATGACCATTTCGGATACATACAGGCTGCGATGTGTTTCCCTCAGCAGGGCAGGAGCAGATGCAACAGATGGGTCAGGTAAGGGGGCAGTAGGCACCGTTCCACTGGGCACAAACAAGGAAAAGACGTCATCACCTACTTTACAAAAACACAAGCAGAAAAAAACCAACCCCTGTAGCATAATCCAATGCCACACCCCACAACAGAAGCTAAATAGCAATTTTCATCCCTAGATGGGCCTTTAAAATACATAAAACTCAACCACAAATACACAAGAGATGAGCACAAAAGGCAATCTCAACAATACATGAACAACACAAAACTCAGAAATCAACCCCCCCCCCCAAAAAAAAATAGAGACAAAACAATAGATATGTACAATAAATAAACGATCATCGTCATTAATAAACTAATACGACTTTAAGTTTCCATCCAGCTTTTCTGACGTGATGCTTCATGAGCCACATGCAAATACTGGAAACATGGCTCTTCTCTCTCTCTCTCTCTCTAACCCACTTTCATCCTCTCTCAACCATTCGCCCACCGTTTGCCTTTCTCCGTATAAAAAGAGACATCTGTCAAGCCATGAGGCATTCATGTCAAACATTCCTCTATCTATAGACACACACAGAGACACACACACACACACACGCATACATATACAGAATTAAACAGGATTAAGCAGAGCCTGGTTAAAAATTGCCCTGTCATTCTATAGAGTCACCATACAGCCTGTCCCTGATCCTGGTAAAAAAAAAAAAGAAAAAAGAAAAAAGTTGCTTTTCATATTTCTTTCACATCCCTCCATCCAACATTATATATATATGTATATATATATATATATATACATATATACATATATACATATATGTATATATATATATGTGTATATATAAAATGATCTACTACGTCAAGCATTTTTGTTATGTTGATAATAATTATTATAACTACAATGATAACAATTGGTAACACTAATACTGTAGTTTATATTCAGTTCAATTCAATTTCATTTATATAGCGCCAAATCACAACAAAAGTCATCTCATGGCATACTCTTTATAATTATTATTATTATTATTATTATTAGACCAAACAGTTCCCACCAATACAGACAAACCAGATTAAGAATGTACGTTAAAAGTAGAGTGCCGAGCTAAATGTAGGTCTGTTCATACATTTCAGCAAGTCCTCTAAACCTTTTTTCTTTTACCGTGTATATACACCCCAGACGACCCCCACCGCCCCCCACCCTACTATACTATACCATACGTTACTATAAATTTCTATTTGCTATTTCCTGTGGATATTGCAATGTATATGCGATTCTATGTCCGTATTATGATTTTCTATTAATTTCACTAGCATACGTACATTTTAATAGTCCAAGCAGCCTGGCTTTATAATACATTAATAAAGATATAAACTAGAAATAACCTTTAAATTCTTCACAGAAATGAAGTAAATGCATGCATTTTATTTCATTTATAGAACAATTCTTTTAAAATCAAGAGGGCTCCACGAGCCTTTGCGGTAGTGGCAGACTCAGTCACGAACTATAAAGAAATATAATAGCGTGAATTCATTGAATAGCTATTGCCAAAAAAAAAGAAAGAAAAAAGGATGACCCTAAATACTCAAAAATGGGCTAGCATAGTGAAAATCTTAAGGATTAAAGCTTTTTTTCCCCTTCCATAGACCATAATGTATTTGCTGTAGTCGATCAATTAATCAATTTCAATATATCTTAGAGAAATAGGTTTACCACTTTTGCAACGTTTCAACACTTTGGGAGAAGAGCCGGCTTCCGTGTGTGCTGATGATGAACTTCCTGCTCGGTTCAGTCCATCCGCCAGCCACATATCTGTCCGAAAAACATGGTAGCTTTCTTTCTTTTCTTTCTTTTTTGTTGTTGTTGTTGTTGTTGTTTTGTGTTGTTGTTTTGCAGACACATGGTTATGGACCAACAGAAGCCTGCAGTGTCTGGAGTCTTAAGGATTACCGCTCTCTCCCTCTCCCTCTTTCTCTCCAGTGTAAATGTCTTTCTGCTCTTTACCCTGGCTAAGCTGCAGGGAGCTGCAAAAATGGCTTTGGCTGATGATATTTGGCCGCGTTTGTTTGATGTTTGTGAGTGTGTGTGTGTGTGTGTGTGTGTGTGTGTGTGTGTGTGTGTGTGTGTGTGTGTGTCTTGTCTGTAGCCTGCAGTGAGTGAGAGAGAGCGAGCGAGCGAGCGAGCGAGAGAGAACAAGTAGACGCAGAAGGAATGGGAAAGGAGGGAAATATGGAGACTGTCCCGAGCTCACCTGGCTGGGCCCAGGCTTTAAAAGCTGGCCCGTGCGCTTAGGCCTGTTTCCCTTCCTACAGCAATTCATCCATCCTTGCACCAACACCTTCACAGCACACACGCCACTCACACATGCATTCCTAACCGGCAGGTTCAATTATCCATGTCCACTCCAGTGCTGGATGCAACCAACCGTGTAAATAAATACCTCCCTGGGAGGCGCTGATCTTCTGCTTCTTATTATTCAGGTCCCCAATTTAAATACCATTTCAGGCAGACATTCCTGTGTGCTGCGCTACTCCTTGTTAATGTTGCTCTCAGTAAATGCTCGCAGGTATGCGGCAGCAGGGCTTGGGAAAGTGTTTGTCACATTTACTGCTTGGTTTAATCACTGATAACATGAATATTGTGCCCCGAAAACATGGTATCTTTCTTTCTAGCTACAAACCTTACTATATATATAGTAATGTTATATATATATATATATCTTATTCTTTTACCTTTATATTTTTACATGCTTGTTGTCTGTTATATGTTAAAAAAAAAATGTAGCACCATCAGACCGCGGCAAATTCCTTGTAATGTATGTTACTTGGCAATAAATAGTTTCTGATTCTGATTCTGATAATGTAATGTTATATACATATTCATAGCTAGTGTAACAAGTGCTGTTTTATTTCCTTTTAGCATGTTGGCTTTGTTTTGTGTTTTGAGTTATCGCTGCTTTGCTGTTCTGTCCCTTTATTGTTTCGTATTCTGATGGATATGGAATTGCATTTTAAGCTAAACCGTTTGTACTTGACTGTTTATCTCCTGGTAGTTTGATCTATATTGTTTTACTATAAGATATTTATTCATTTTATGTTTCTTTTTGGTAGCCGATGTTGTTCCTTTTGCATGCGGGTACCTTTTTTTTGCTAAACTTGCTTGTAGTGTGTTGGAGGGCGGCCTGACTAAACCCCACTTGCCATCAGCTGTAATCAAATGGTTATTTCTTATTTTGCTGCTTTTGCTTATTTTGTATTTAGCTATACACATTAAGGTTGTAAGATTGAAGGGGCAAGACAAACTTGTAATTCCACCAGTGTGAGCCTTGATTTTAAAACAAATTTGTATCAAAATGCCCTTTTTCTTTTTCTCTTCCCATAAAACGTTAAAATATATTTCAATTAGTCATCTCAACACCAGAGCAAGATTGCCTCTGATTGATGTATGGGCTGTTTGGGGAGTGGGAACCCTGAGGTGGCAGACGGCGGCTGTTCAAATATGTTGGTTAGGAATTAGTTTCTTGGCAGTGGCCCCTGTGTCTGTGGCAACCAAGTCAACACGTGCAAGTTGACTATACAGCACATGGGTTGGTGCTGTGGTGGAGGACGTATTCAGATTCTTTACTTAAAGCGACATTATGTAACTGTTTTACCTTAAAAGAACAGCTTCAAAATGGTAGTCTTAAAACCCGGAAATGAGTCAGCATTTCTACACTTCTGGTCCCCTCGTCTGGAAGTCGATGGGTTTTTTTGAATGGGTTTTTGGTTAGAGGCCTGAAAGAAGGTCTGTGGTTAATTTTAAGATACCCCCCACTCGTGGATTTTGAAGCTTTTTGGAGCTAGCAAGTGGCTAAGTAACGCAACCGTGGTGCAGTTCCTTTATAGCCTAACGTTAGCTTTTTACTTCTGCCGATTCCATTTACACTTCAGAAATCCTAAAAGCGGTGATCATTCGTGAAGATTATCTCGCTGAACAAAACGTGTGAGTATCATAAACTTTGTTTGTTTTGCCACAGAGCTTATTTTTATTAAGCTCATTAACAGAAAAAAACAAAATAATAAATCATTAAATCATACTCCAAGCAGAGCATGAGAATGGATCATTCACTCATAGAATCGTGCCACAACAATGTGTGTAACCTCTCGGTCAATGCCGTTTCTCAGTCAATGTTATCATTGGAGCATCCACAAGGTCCGTGGATGGTGAGACTCCTGTATGGCAAGTGTGAAGGACTCCAACCGCGTCGATACACAAACTAAACATTCCTTTGCAAGGCGCAGATTCCGTCGTGATCACACGCTTCCCCAACCGAGTGACCGAGCAAGACGGCCGGGAAAAAAAGAGTAAATCTTGGACCGGCTTTTAGTCGTGGGCGAGAGCTTCGCGGAATTAAAAGACCGCAAGAGGGAGGCCGAGCTAGCCTTCTTGCTGCTGGACAAGCAAGTGAAATTAGCTGTCTTTGCTATGTCTTGTTTGACGTTTGTCTGTTAGCATGCCATCGACTCGCTGGGTTTTGATCATAAGACAAGTCAGCCCACCACATCCGGATCCTTCAGCTCATCAACAAAACGCAAACGTGCTCAGCTGCCCACGAGGGCGAACCGCACTCCAGAAAACTGTAGGGGGCGCCAAGTCGCATAAAATACCAATTCTCGCATAATGTTGCTTTAAGTGTTGTTGGCGTTGTCTCGTCTGTCGCTGCCTTTGAGGACACTGAGGTAATGAATTTGGGATTTTTAAGTCAACGCGGTAGAATAAAAACTACAATAAAAACTTGCGCATGATTAGCTACTGGTGATTCCAGTAATTTTCTATTAAACTGAACTAGCTTTAGACCAGCGATGTGGAGATGTGGGGATGTAAATGTGGAGATGCAATCTTCCAGTGACGGACCACCGATAGTTCAGCACTGACACGGCTGCGGCCCATAGCCACGTCTGACATGTCAGGGTCCACGCAACCTCATCTGCGTGACTGACACCACTCTCACAATGATATGTAACCGCCCCCCACGCACAGAACTGAGACCCCTGACTCTGTGTGCAAGGCCAGAGATGAAGAGTAACTGTGAAGGAGAGATAGGGATGCTGCCCTTCAAGGATGACTACACAAGGGGGAACTGACCTCTAGCATGACATGACGTGCGTACAGTAGGTGGTGTGTATTTATATGTGTGTTTGCAAGCCATCCCACCGTGATAACGCTCTTCTCCACGCCCCATAAAGCCTCCTTATTGGCTAATCTTACTGCTATCAATCTCTACTTTGTCTGTGTGTGTGTGTGTGTCCGGCGCCTGCATGGCTGCACACTTGTGCGACTCTGCGCAATGCTTATGCTTGAGTGTGTGTCCGGGCTTCAGGCTATTTCCTTTCCAGTTTCCATCTCTATTCTTTATTCCTTTTATCTGCAGCCCTCAGAGACTGAAGGGCTGTTTTTCTTTGTCTTGGAGCTTGTACAGCAGCTATCTGATCTAACCTTGCTGCTCCATTTCTACGGCAGCCAGCCTATATGTTGTTCGACTCCTCTAAGCACCCACATACAGAAAAGGATTAGATGTTAGAGGAGCGGGGGGGGGGGGGGGGGGGGGGGGGGGTTGGGTAAGAGCCAATGTCGTCAGGGTCATCAGATGGGCAGCAGAGGTGTGGCTCAGTGATCAGGGACGCTGTCCTTAATCCAGAGGATGAGACTTCAAATTAGCATACGGTGACCTGACGTCCCGGGCTTTTCCGGGATCGTCCTGGTTTGTCCGGGATTGTCCCAGTTTCAAGCTGGGACAATCCTGTAAAACACTAACATGTCCCGGTTTTTCACATTCCCAGGTTTTCACCACAACTAAAATAATAATTACAACATTATACTATACTTTCCAGCACTTGCATACTATGACGTTTGTCATGTTCCGTCCCACTCGTCCCACCCAATATAAAAACATAAACAATGCACCACGCGTCTGAATTCAACACGGTCTGTATGTGTTGTCAGTCAATCAAAGTGTCGTCAAGGATGTTGCTAGGCTATGAATCACAGGCAAGCTGTCAGTAAGCTAACGGTTAGCTGTCATGCCAACGAGGAAGCCGGTCTTTTCTGAAGAGCTCCAGGAGGCTCAGCCTACTCCTTCCTTCATAAAGTCCCCGGCAATGAAAATGCTGCATTCATGGCGTCCACGGTATTGAAAGGTGCGCTCGGGAACGGTGTGCTAAGCGCTGAAATAATTGCCCCCCATAGTGCATGCAAAGGTGCGTGCACGTGCACTACACTTCAGGGTCCCGGTTTGGGGGTTTGAAAATATGGTTAGCAGCGAGCGCGAGGATCCAGACAGCTCAAGTGTCTTTCGAACGAAACGTGTGAGCCAGAGACACACTGAATAAGTATGTGTACAGCACTCACAATGTGGAGCTGATGCATGAAAATGTTACACAAAGTCATGTGTTCTGTGCGTGGTAGCTGGCACTATGACCTTACAGAGTGAGGAGCGTCCACAGTTTGAACTCGCTTGCCCTTTCTGGGGGGACTTCCTGCGTAGAGTTTTGCGTGTTCTCCCTATGTCTGTTCCAGGCGCTCCAGTTTTCCTCTAATTGGCCCGTAGGTGCGAATGGCTGTCTGTCTATATGTGGCACCCCCTGCGGCACTCCGCGTCTCACCCATTGTGTGAGCTGGAATAGGCTCCGGGGGGCCTGTTCTCAAAAAGGCATCGCTTAGATACAGAAATTAAACTCTCTCAAGTTTTATTCATTGTTCAGGAGAAAAAGAAGACGAGAGCTCCTCAGACCAGGAGTTCTCTGCGATCGTTCCCATCCACTTGAAATATATTCAGATGCTGAGTTAAGCTCTAAATACAGATTGCCTCGACAAGAAATAACCAGAGGTGGGTAGTTTTAATGCAGCCAATCTAAATCCATCGAAAGTCATTCCTTTTACTCTTACATTTGTACACATTTCATCCTGCTGCTTTTGTTTATTTATTACTTCATGCATGCATGCATGGTGACCAGCTGGTGCTCTGTTATCTCTTCATCCGCGAGACTCGACAGTCAGATGACGACTGAGGGCTTCTTTCATCATCTGTTTTTTTTTTTTCTTCCTTTCTGCCTCTCTTGAACAGCCTCTGCAACGATGCTGAACACCATTCCAGTAAATCAGTTGAGCCAAAATTTGCAGTTTCTGTCTGAAAAAAAAAAAATGGCTGTCAATGCAGCTCCAACCTCAAGGAAGTAGGATGCAGGAAAAGACGGATGTATTGAGAGGTGAGAAAGGGAACCAGAGGAAGGGGGGAATGAAAAAAGAAATCCAATGAGGGAGGGAAGGAAGGTGAGGGACTGCAATCCATTGAGATACTTACAAAAGGACAATAGAAAGATTGAAAGGACAAGAAAATTGAAGGGAGAAAGAAGGAGAGAGAGTAACCTGGGATGGAGAGCGAAAAGGAGAAAGACTGAAGAGTGAAGCGAGGCGAAAGAGAAAACAAAGCTGCTGGTAGATGCCTCTGTGGGGACGAGAGAGCAAACAAACGCAGGAGGGAACGAGTGTTTCATGGAGCCCCCTGGTTGTTTTGTGGCCGGGTGGAAGGCAACGATAAGGGTGGAAGCCAGATGGAGGTGTGTGTGTGTGTGTGTATGTGTGTGTGTGTGTGTGTGTGTAGGAAGAAAGAAGGAAAGGAAGGAGGAATAATGACAGAGAGGGGGCTGGAGGCTTGATAAGGAAACTCATATTCAGTCATATTCACAGACAGCACCGCCTGGTGCACTATGCTGGGAACACACACACACACACACACACACACACACACACACACACTGATCCAGGTTTTTACCTATACCACACAGGATCCCTACCACTGTACATAACGTAACTGGATTTCTAACAATTTAAATGTATCCACCTTATCAGTTGGCTTTAACTCCTTAGGATTTTCATGAAATGAAACCTCATTTCGGTGAGTGGCTGTGTCTTAATATAGTAGTTTTCATTGTTTGTGGCTGCCACAGACTGCCATTCCCACACTGGATTCAAATAACTTTCACACACACACACACACACACACACAAGGGATTCATAGGAAATGGTTTAACGCAGCGTCACTGTTTGTAATTTGCTCTCTTTGACATCGGCCTGCCGTGTACCGTCTTTACACCTTGTCAGTGGTGCATTAAGTTACAGTGGTGAAAAGTAATTGCATTTACTCCAGTTTTGTTGTAAACGATCTCACTTATATAGCGCTTTTCAACCTTCACAGTTCCCAAAGCGCTTTACAGCTAAGTCTCATTCACCCATTCACTCACCGATGGCGACTGAGCTGCCATGCAAGGTGCTGGTCTCCATCGGGAGCAACTTAGAGCTCAGTGTCTTGCTCAAGGACACTTCGACATGACGGGGGCAACCAGGGATCGAGCCCCCAACTCGCTTTGACCAGCTTTTCCTCGCGGGGGACAGTGCTAACCACTGCGCCACCATGCCGCCCTAACAAACGCTATGTTTACATTCAGTGTTACTCACCCGGATGTATTGTTGTGTATCGGTGAATTTTTTTGCTCTAATTTATCATTATGAAATTAATGTTGATTGCGCAATGTAATGGCTATAGAATAATGATGCTATTGGCGTTTATATTAAATATATTTATGCTGCAGAACATATCAGAGGGAATTATTCTACTTTTTACTTCACTACATTTATTTAATAGCTATAGTTACTGGTTACTTTAAAGATCAAGGTTTTACATAAAAACTATAGGATCGGTTTATAGAATATGATGATACAGTAGTAAAACATTTAGATTTACTTTAACTAGCTACAACATAAAATGCTGCATAAACAGTAATGCATCCATAATCCAGTGATATACTATCACACTGACTGGTATCATTCTGTATGAGTACTTTTACTTTTGATACTTTAAGTACTTTCTGCTGTGAATACTTCTGTACTCTTACTTAAGTAAGCTTTTGATTGAAGGTTTTTCACCTGCAGTGGAGTATTTGAGGTGTTGCTGTCACTACTTTTTCTTAAGTAAAAGATTTGAATACTTCTTTCACCAGTGCCTCCACTGACCCAACATTTCGTACTGCTGCTGCTTCACAGTAAAAGCATTCAACTGGCAAAACACGGGATGGCTTTTATTGTGAAGCGCTTTGTCACTGGTGTTAGCCCTGACAGTGATTGTCCATCAAAAATGCGTCGACAAAACGAGACCAGAGTCTTTTTCAGCAACACAAAAATGCACACATCTACAGACAGCTGTCAAATTAAAAGAAAAAACTGAATAAATCAGTGGAGAAACCTTACATAGGGGATAAGATAAAATAAGAGAATCCTTTATTAATCCCTCAGCAGGGAAATTTGCATTGCTAAAGCGGAATACAGGACAGTGCGAAAGCAGAGAAATAAGTAGAAAATCAAGATATAATGAATGAAAACAAGAAAGACTGTTATAAAAAAGCTACTAAAACTAAAAAACAACTATAATTTACAAATTTACAAATCAACAAATTAACAAATTCCCAAAACGAAAGAAACAAAGGTAAAGGAATTATACTGTGTTGCACATGGATAGGGATGAAAGGAAGTGATGGAGTCTGAATTTTTACATGCATTTTATTTTTGTGATTATGTTTGTCTCCTTTCTTAAATACCATTTTCTTCTCTTTGGATCGGCGACTACAGATGAGGCTTTACCCATGTGGCTGTGTCAGTCAGGCTTAGTGAAAACGCAACTTCAAAAGCTGTGTTCAGGGCTGACCACTGTCCAATCACATTGATACCCATTCAGAGCCAACTCTGAACGCCTCACGTTTTCTCCATGTTGCTGTGTCAGTCAGGCTTACTGAAAACGCAACTTCAAAGGCTGTGAACAACCTGACCACTGTCCAATCACAAAGGCCCAGCACACTTCCGCTGCAACACTCTGCTAGGACTAGAACCCACAAGAACTGGCTTACTGAAAACGTAAGTTCAAAAGGTGGGAACAGGCTGACCACTGCCTAATTACATTGGTTACTATTCACAGCGACTAAAGACTAGGCTTGACCCATGTCGCTGTGTCATTCATAAAGCCTTGAAGGAGACGACCAAGCCAAAAGTCATATCACATTACTACGCATTCAGGGGGACAAACGATTAGGCTTTACCAATGTCACTGTGTCAGAAAGGCTTAGCTGGGACTCAAACCCACTATCACTGGCTCAGTGAAGACGCAAGTTCAAAAGCTGTGAACAGGGTGACCACTTTCACATCACATGCACCCAGCAAGCTTCTGCTGCGCTACTCTGCTGTTAATTACACGAGCATTGGTACCATTTTAAAGAGACAAAGGATGAGGCCTTACTGATGTAGCTACATTGGTCAGGCTTACTAAAACAGCGACTTCTAAAGCTGTGAACAGGTTGACCACAGTCACATGGCATTGGTACCCATTCAGAGAGACAAAAGATGAACCAGTGACCACTGTCCAATCACATTGGTGACTATCCACAGCGACAAAAGATGAGGCCTTACCCATTTCACTGTGTCAGTCAGCCTCAGCTGGGACAACAAACCAACAATCACTGACTCAATGAAGACGCAAGTTCAAAAGGTGTAAACAGGTTGACCACTGTCCAGTTACTTCGGTATCCACTCAGATTGACTAGAGATGAGGCCTTTCCCATGTCACTGTGTCAGTCAGGCTTAGTAAACACACAACGTGGAAAGGTGTGAACAGGCTGACCACAGTCACATGACATTGGTATCCATTCAAAGCAACTACAGATGAACCACTGGCCACTGTCTAATCACATTGGTGACTGTTCACTGAATACAAATGAGGCTTTACCCATGAGGCTGGGTCCTTGAAGGAGATGATGCAGCTTTGAAACACTGTTAGCAGAGGATAGTTTCGATCTATCGACCTCTGGGTTATGGGCCCAGCACTCTTCCGCTGCGCCACTCTGCTGTTGAGAGCCACAGCTGGGACTGGAACCCACATTCAGTGGCTCACTGAAGATGCAAGTTCAAAAGGTGGGAACAGGCTCACCACTGTCCAATCACATTGGTATCCTTTCAGATTGACAAGAGTTGAAGCCTTACCCATGTCACTGCGTTGGTCAGGCTTAGTAACAACACAACCTTGAATGGTGTGAACAGAGTTGAGGCCCTACCCATGTAGCTGCGTTGGTCAGACTTAGCAGAAACGCAAGAGATCTATCGACCTCTGGTTTATGGTCCCAGCACGCTTCCGCTGCGCCACTCTGCTGTTGAGAGCCACAGCTGGGACTCGAACCCACAATCAGTGGGTCAGTGAAGACGCAAGTTCAAAAGGTGTAAACAGTCCAATCACATTGGTATCCTTTCAGATTGACTAGAGTTGAGGCCTTACCCATGTCACTGCGTTGGTCAGGCTTAGTAACAACACAAACTTGAATGGTGTGAACAGAGTTGAGGCCTTACCGATGTAGCTGCGTTGGTCAGACTTAGTAGAAACGCAAGTTCAAAAGGTGTGAACAGGCTCACCACTGTCCAATCACATTGGTATCCTTTCAGAATGGTGTGAAAAGGCTCACCACAGTCACATGACATTGGTAAAAATTCAAAGCGACTACAGAGGAACCACTGGCCACTGTCCACTCACATTGGTGACTGTTGCATGAATACACATGAGACTTTACCCACGAGGCTGGGTCCTTGAAGGAGATGAAGCAGCTTTAAAACAGTGTTAGCAGAGGATAGTTTCGATCTATCGACCTCTGGGTTATGGGCCCAGCACGCTTCCGCTGCGCCACTCTGCTGTTGAGAGCCACAGCTGGGACTCGAACCCACAATCAGTGGATCAGTGAAGACGCAAGTTCAAAAGGTGTAAACAGTCCAATCACATTGGTATCCTTTCAGATTGACTAGAGTTGAGGCCTTACCCATGTCACTGCGTTGGTCAGGCTTAGTAACAACACAACTTCGAATGGTGTGAACAGAGTTGAGGCCTTACCCATGTAGCTGCGTTGGTCAGACTTAGTAGAAACGCAAGTTCAAAAGGTGTGAACAGGCTCACCACTGTCCAATCACATTGGTATCCTTTCAGAATGGTGTGAAAAGGCTCACCACAGTCACATGACATTGGTAACAATTCAAAGCGACTACAGAGGAACCACTGGCCACTGTCCACTCACATTGGTGACTGTTTCATAAATGCACATGAGGCTTTACCCATGTGGCTGGGTCCTTGAAGGAGATGACGCAGCTTTAAAACACTGTTTGCAGAAGATAGTTTCAATCTATCGACCTCTGTGTTATGGGCCCAGCACGCTTCTGCTGCGCCACTCGGCTGTTGAGAGCCACAGCTGGGACTGGAACCCACATTCAGTGGCTCAGTGAAGATGCAAGTTCAAAAGGTGTGAACAGGCTCACCACTGTCACATGACATTGGTATCCATTCAGAATGGTGTGAAAAGGCTGACCACAGTCACATGACATTGGTACCAATTCAAAGCGACTACAGAGGAACCACTGGCCACTGTACACTCACATTGGTGACTGTTGCATGAATACACATGAGGTTTTACCCATGAGGCTGGGTCCTTGAAGGAGTTGAAGCAGCTTTAAAACACTGTTAGCAGAGGATAGTTTCGATCTATCGACCTCTGGGTTATGGGCCCAGCACGCTTCCGCTGCGCCACTCTGCTGTTGAGAGCCACAGCTGGGACTCGAACCCACAATCAGTGGGTCAGTGAAGACGCAAGTTCAAAAAGTGTAAACAGTCCAATCACATTGGTATCCTTTCAGATTGACTAGAGTTGAGGCCTTACCCATGTCACTGCGTTGGTCAGGCTTAGTAACAACACAAACTTGAATGGTATGAACAGAGTTGAGGCCTTACCGATGTAGCTGCGTTGGTCAGACTTAGTAGAAACGCAAGTTCAAAAGGTGTGAACAGGCTCACCACTGTCCAATCACATTGGTATCCTTTCAGAATGGTGTGAAAAGGCTCACCACAGTCACATGACATTGGTAACAATTCAAAGCGACTACAGAGGAACCACTGGCCACTGTCCACTCACATTGGTGACTGTTGCATGAATACACATGAGACTTTACCCATGAGGCTGGGTCCTTGAAGGAGATGAAGCAGCTTTAAAACACTGTTAGCAGAGGATAGTTTCGATCTATCGACCTCTGGGTTATGGGCCCAGCACGCTTCCGCTGCGCCACTCTGCTGTTGAGAGCCACAGCTGGGACTCGAACCCACAATCAGTGGATCAGTGAAGACGCAAGTTCAAAAGGTGTAAACAGTCCAATCACATTGGTATCCTTTCAGATTGACTAGAGTTGAGGCCTTACCCATGTCACTGCGTTGGTCAGGCTTAGTAACAACACAACTTCGAATGGTGTGAACAGAGTTGAGGCCTTACCCATGTAGCTGCGTTGGTCAGACTTAGTAGAAACGCAAGTTCAAAAGGTGTGAACAGGCTCACCACTGTCCAATCACATTGGTATCCTTTCAGAATGGTGTGAAAAGGCTCACCACAGTCACATGACATTGGTAACAATTCAAAGCGACTACAGAGGAACCACTGGCCACTGTCCACTCACATTGGTGACTGTTTCATAAATGCACATGAGGCTTTACCCATGTGGCTGGGTCCTTGAAGGAGATGACGCAGCTTTAAAACACTGTTAGCAGAGGATAGTTTCGATCTATCGACCTCTGGGTTATGGGCCCAGCACGCTTCCGCTGCGCCACTCTGCTGTTGAGAGCCACAGCTGGGACTCGAACCCACAATCCGTGGGTCAGTGAAGACCCAAGTTCAAAAGGTGTAAACAGTCCAATCACATTGGTATCCTTTCAGATTGACTAGAGTTGAGGCCTTACCCATGTCACTGCGTTGGTCAGGCTTAGTAACAACACAAACTTGAATGGTGTGAACAGAGTTGAGGCCTTACCGATGTAGCTGCGTTGGTCAGACTTAGTAGAAACGCAAGTTCAAAAGGTGTGAACAGGCTCACCACTGTCCAATCACATTGGTATCCTTTCAGAATGGTGTGAAAAGGCTCACCACAGTCACATGACATTGGTAACAATTCAAAGCGACTACAGAGGAACCACTGGCCACTGTCCACTCACATTGGTGACTGTTGCATGAATACACATGGGACTTTACCCATGAGGCTGGGTCCTTGAAGGAGATGAAGCAGCTTTAAAACACTGTTAGCAGAGGATAGTTTCGATCTATCGACCTCTGGGTTATGGGCCCAGCACGCTTCCGCTGCGCCACTCTGCTGTTGAGAGCCACAGCTGGGACTCGAACCCACAATCAGTGGATCAGTGAAGATGCAAGTTCAAAAGGTGTAAACAGTCCAATCACATTGGTATCCTTTCAGATTGACTAGAGTTGAGGCCTTACCCATGTCACTGTGTTGGTCAGGCTTAGTAACAACACAACTTTGAATGGTGTGAACAGAGTTGAGGCCTTACCCATGTAGCTGCGTTAATCAGACTTAGTAGAAACGCAAGAGATCTATGGACCTCTGGGTTATGGGCCCAGCACGTTTCCGCTGCGCCACTCTGCTGTTGAGAGCCACAGCTGAGACTCGAACCCACATTCAGTGGCTCAGTGAAGATGCAAGTTCAAAAGGCGGGAACAGGCTCACCACTGTCACATGACATTGGTATCCATTCAGAATGGTGTGAAAAGGATGACCACAGTCACATGACATTGGTAACAATTCAAAGCGACTACAGAGGAACCACTGGCCACTGTCCACTCACATTGGTGACTGTTGCATGAATACACATGAGACTTTACCCATGAGGCTGGGTCCTTGAAGGAGATGAAGCAGGTGTGAACAGGCTCACCACTGTCACATGACATTGGTATCCATTCAGAATGGTGTGAAAAGGCTGACCACAGTCACATGAGATTGGTACCAATTCAAAGCGACTACAGAGGAACCACTGGCCACTGTACACTCACATTGGTGACTGTTGCATGAATACACATGAGGTTTTACCCATGAGGCTGGGTCCTTGAAGGAGTTAAAGCAGCTTTAAAACACTGTTAGCAGAGGATAGTTTCGATCTATCGACCTCTGGGTTATGGGCCCAGCACGCTTCCGCTGCGCCACTCTGCTGTTGAGAGCCACAGCTGGGACTCGAACCCACAATCAGTGGGTCAGTGAAGACCCAAGTTCAAAAGGTGTAAACAGTCCAATCACATTGGTATCCTTTCAGATTGACTAGAGTTGAGGCCTTACCCATGTCACTGCGTTGGTCAGGCTTAGTAACAATACAAACTTGAATGGTGTGAACAGAGTTGAGGCCTTACCGATGTAGCTGCGTTGGTCAGACTTAGTAGAAACGCAAGTTCAAAAGGTGTGAACAGGCTCACCACTGTCCAATCACATTGGTATCCTTTCAGAATGGTGTGAAAAGGCTCACCACAGTCACATGACATTGGTAAAAATTCAAAGCGACTACAGAGGAACCACTGGCCACTGTCCACTCACATTGGTGACTGTTGCATGAATACACATGAGACTTTACCCATGAGGCTGGGTCCTTGAAGGAGATGAAGTAGCTTTAAAACACTGTTAGCAGAGGATAGTTTCGATCTATCGACCTCTGGGTTATGGGCCCAGCACGCTTCTGCTGCGCCACTCTGCTGTTGAGAGCCACAGCTGGGACTGGAACCCACATTCAGTGGCTCACTGAAGATGCAAGTTCAAAAGGTGGGAACAGGCTCACCTCTGTCCAATCACATTGGTATCCTTTCAGAATGTTGTGAAAAGGCTCACCACAGTCACAAGACATTGGTAACAATTCAAAGCGACTACAGAGGAACCACTGGCCACTGTAGTCGCGAAGGAGATGAAGCAGGTGTGAACAGGCTCACCACTGTCACATGACATTGGTATCCTTTCAGAATGGTGTGAAAAGGCTCACCACAGTCACATGACATTGGTAACAATTCAAAGCGACTACAGAGGAACCACTGGCCACTGTCCACTCACATTGGTGACTGTTGCATGAATACACATGAGACTTTACCCATGAGGCTGGGTCCTTGAAGGAGATGAAGCAGCTTTTAAACACTGTTAGCAGAGGATAGTTTCGATCTATCGACCTCTGGGTTATGGGCCCAGCACGCTTCCGCTGCGCCACTCTGCTGTTGAGAGCCACAGCTGGGACTCGAACCCACAATCAGTGGATCAGTGAAGATGCAAGTTCAAAAGGTGTAAACAGTCCAATCACATTGGTATCCTTTCAGATTGACTAGAGTTGAGGCCTTACCCATGTCACTGTGTTGGTCAGGCTTAGTAACAACACAACTTTGAATGGTGTGAACAGAGTTGAGGCCTTACCCATGTAGCTGCGTTAATCAGACTTAGTAGAAACGCAAGAGATCTATGGACCTCTGGGTTATGGGCCCCGCACGTTTCCGCTGCGCCACTCTGCTGTTGAGAGCCACAGCTGGGACTCGAACCCACATTCAGTGGCTCAGTGAAGATGCAAGTTCAAAAGGCGGGAACAGGCTCACCACTGTCACATGACATTGGTATCCATTCAGAATGGTGTGAAAAGGATGACCACAGTCACATGACATTGGTACCAATTCAAAGCGACTACAGAGGAACCACTGGCCACTGTCCACTCACATTGGTGACTGTTGCATGAATACACATGAGACTTTACCCATGAGGCTGGGTCCTTGAAGGAGATGAAGCAGGTGTGAACAGGCTCACCACTGTCACATGACATTGGTATCCATTCAGAATGGTGTGAAAAGGCTGACCACAGTCACATGACATTGGTACCAATTCAAAGCGACTACAGAGGAACCACTGGCCACTGTACACTCACATTGGTGACTGTTGCATGAATACACATGAGGTTTTACCCATGAGGCTGGGTCCTTGAAGGAGTTAAAGCAGCTTTAAAACACTGTTAGCAGAGGATAGTTTCGATCTATCGACCTCTGGGTTATGGGCCCAGCACGCTTCCGCTGCGCCACTCTGCTGTTGAGAGCCACAGCTGGGACTCGAACCCACAATCAGTGGGTCAGTGAAGACCCAAGTTCAAAAGGTGTAAACAGTCCAATCACATTGGTATCCTTTCAGATTGACTAGAGTTGAGGCCTTACCCATGTCACTGCGTTGGTCAGGCTTAGTAACAATACAAACTTGAATGGTGTGAACAGAGTTGAGGCCTTACCGATGTAGCTGCGTTGGTCAGACTTAGTAGAAACGCAAGTTCAAAAGGTGTGAACAGGCTCACCACTGTCCAATCACATTGGTATCCTTTCAGAATGGTGTGAAAAGGCTCACCACAGTCACATCACATTGGTAAAAATTCAAAGCGACTACAGAGGAACCACTGGCCACTGTCCACTCACATTGGTGACTGTTGCATGAATACACATGAGACTTTACCCATGAGGCTGGGTCCTTGAAGGAGATGAAGTAGCTTTAAAACACTGTTAGAAGAGGATAGTTTCGATCTATCGACCTCTGGGTTATGGGCCCAGCACGCTTCTGCTGCGCCACTCTGCTGTTGAGAGCCACAGCTGGGACTGGAACCCACATTCAGTGGCTCACTGAAGATGCAAGTTCAAAAGGTGGGAACAGGCTCACCTCTGTCCAATCACATTGGTATCCTTTCAGAATGTTGTGAAAAGGCTCACCACAGTCACAAGACATTGGTAACAATTCAAAGCGACTACAGAGGAACCACTGGCCACTGTAGTCGCGAAGGAGATGAAGCAGGTGTGAACAGGCTCACCACTGTCACATGACATTGGTATCCTTTCAGAATGGTGTGAAAAGGCTCACCACAGTCACATGACATTGGTAACAATTCAAAGCGACTACAGAGGAACCACTGGCCACTGTCCACTCACATTGGTGACTGTTGCATGAATACACATGAGACTTTACCCATGAGGCTGGGTCCTTGAAGGAGATGAAGCAGCTTTAAAACACTGTTAGCAGAGGATAGTTTCGATCTATCGACCTCTGGGTTATGGGCCCAGCACGCTTCCGCTGCGCCACTCTGCTGTTGAGAGCCACAGCTGGGACTCAAACCCACAATCAGTGGATCAGTGAAGATGCAAGTTCAAAAGGTGTAAACAGTCCAATCACATTGGTATCCTTTCAGATTGACTAGAGTTGAGGCCTTACCCATGTCACTGTGTTGGTCAGGCTTAGTAACAACACAACTTTGAATGGTGTGAACAGAGTTGAGGCCTTACCCATGTAGCTGCGTTAATCAGACTTAGTAGAAACGCAAGAGATCTATGGACCTCTGGGTTATGGGCCCAGCACGTTTCCGCTGCGCCACTCTGCTGTTGAGAGCCACAGCTGGGACTCGAACCCACATTCAGTGGCTCAGTGAAGATGCAAGTTCAAAAGGCGGGAACAGGCTCACCACTGTCACATGACATTGGTATCCATTCAGAATGGTGTGAAAAGGATGACCACAGTCACATGACATTGGTACCAATTCAAAGCGACTACAGAGGAACCACTGGCCACTGTCCACTCACATTGGTGACTGTTGCATGAATACACATGAGACTTTACCCATGAGGCTGGGTCCTTGAAGGAGATGAAGCAGGTGTGAACAGGCTCACCACTGTCACATGACATTGGTATCCATTCAGAACGGTGTGAAAAGGCTGACCACAGTCACATGACATTGGTACCAATTCAAAGCGACTACAGAGGAACCACTGGCCACTGTACACTCACATTGGTGACTGTTGCATGAATACACATGAGGTTTTACCCATGAGGCTGGGTCCTTGAAGGAGTTAAAGCAGCTTTAAAACACTGTTAGCAGAGGATAGTTTCGATCTATCGACCTCTGGGTTATGGGCCCAGCACGCTTCCGCTGCGCCACTCTGCTGTTGAGAGCCACAGCTGGGACTCGAACCCACAATCAGTGGGTCAGTGAAGACCCAAGTTCAAAAGGTGTAAACAGTCCAATCACATTGGTATCCTTTCAGATTGACTAGAGTTGAGGCCTTACCCATGTCACTGCGTTGGTCAGGCTTAGTAACAATACAAACTTGAATGGTGTGAACAGAGTTGAGGCCTTACCGATGTAGCTGCGTTGGTCAGACTTAGTAGAAACGCAAGTTCAAAAGGTGTGAACAGGCTCACCACTGTCCAATCACATTGGTATCCTTTCAGAATGGTGTGAAAAGGCTCACCACAGTCACATGACATTGGTAAAAATTCAAAGCGACTACAGAGGCCACTGTACACTCACATTGGTGACTGTTGCATGAATACATATGAGGCTTTCCCCATGAGGCTGGGTCCTTGAAGGAGATGAAGTAGCTTTAAAACACTGTTAGCAGAGGATAGTTTCGAACTATCGACCTATGGGTTATGGGCCCAGCACTCTTCCGCTGCGCCACTCTACTGTTGAGAGCCACAGCTGGGACTGGAACCCACATTCAGTGGCTCACTGAAGATGCAAGTTCAAAAGGTGGAAACAGGCTCACCACTGTCCAATCACATTGGTATCCTTTCAGATTGACAAGAGTTGAAGCCTTACCCATGTCACTGCGTTGGTCAGGCTTAGTAACAACACAACCTTGAATGGTGTGAACAGAGTTGAGGCCCTACCCATGTAGCTGCGTTGGTCAGACTTAGCAGAAACGCAAGAGATCTATCGACCTCTGGTTTATGGTCCCAGCACGCTTCCGCTGCGCCACTCTGCTGTTGAGAGCCACAGCTGGGACTCGAACCCACAATCAGTGGGTCAGTGAAGACGCAAGTTCAAAAGGTGTAAACAATCCAATCACATTGGTATCCTTTCAGATTGACTAGAGTTGAGGCCTTACCCATGTCACTGCGTTGGTCAGGCTTAGTAACAACACAAACTTGAATGGTGTGAACAGAGTTGAGGCCTTACCGATGTAGCTGCGTTGGTCAGACTTAGTAGAAACGCAAGTTCAAAAGGTGTGAACAGGCTCACCACTGTCCAATCACATTGGTATCCTTTCAGAATGGTGTGAAAAGGCTCACCACAGTCACATGACATTGGTAAAAATTCAAAGCGACTACAGAGGAACCACTGGCCACTGTCCACTCACATTGGTGACTGTTGCATGAATACACATGAGACTTTACCCATGAGGCTGGGTCCTTGAAGGAGATGAAGCAGGTGTGAACAGGCTCACCACTGTCACATGACATTGGTATCCATTCAGAATGGTGTGAAAAGGCTGACCACAGTCACATGACATTGGTACCAATTCAAAGCGACTACAGAGGAACCACTGGCCACTGTACACTCACATTGGTGACTGTTGCATGAATACACATGAGACTTTACCCATGAGGCTGGGTCCTTGAAGGAGATGCAGCAGCTTTAAAACACTGTTAGCAGAGGATAGTTTCGAACTATCGACCTATGGGTTATGGGCCCAGCACTCTTCCGCTGCGCCACTCTACTGTTGAGAGCCACAGCTGGGACTGGAACCCACATTCAGTGGCTCACTGAAGATGCACGTTCAAAAGGTGGAAACAGGCTCACCACTGTCCAATCACATTGGTATCCTTTCAGAATGGTGTGAAAAAGCTCACCACAGTCACATGACATTGGTAACAATTCAAAGCGACTACAGAGGAACCACTGGCCACTGTCCACTCACATTGGTGACTGTTGCATGAATACACATGAGACTTTAACCATGAGGATGGGTCCTTGAAGGAGATGAAGCAGCTTTAAAACACTGTTAGCAGAGGATAGTTTCGAACTATCGACCTATGGGTTATGGGCCCAGCACTCTTCCGCTGCGCCACTCTACTGTTGAGAGCCACAGCTGGGACTGGAACCCACATTCAGTGGCTCACTGAAGATGCAAGTTCAAAAGGTGGGAACAGGCTCACCTCTGTCCAATCACATTGGTATCCTTTCAGAATGTTGTGAAAAGGCTCACCACAGTCACAAGACATTGGTAACAATTCAAAGCGACTACAGAGGAACCACTGGCCACTGTAGTCGCGAAGGAGATGAAGCAGGTGTGAACAGGCTCACCACTGTCACATGACATTGGTATCCTTTCAGAATGGTGTGAAAAGGCTCACCACAGTCACATGACATTGGTAACAATTCAAAGCGACTACAGAGGAACCACTGGCCACTGTCCACTCACATTGGTGACTGTTGCATGAATACACATGAGACTTTACCCATGAGGCTGGGTCCTTGAAGGAGATGAAGCAGCTTTAAAACACTGTTAGCAGAGGATAGTTTCGATCTATCGACCTCTGGGTTATGGGCCCAGCACGCTTCCGCTGCGCCACTCTGCTGTTGAGAGCCACAGCTGGGACTCGAACCCACAATCAGTGGATCAGTGAAGATGCAAGTTCAAAAGGTGTAAACAGTCCAATCACATTGGTATCCTTTCAGATTGACTAGAGTTGAGGCCTTACCCATGTCACTGTGTTGGTCAGGCTTAGTAACAACACAACTTTGAATGGTGTGAACAGAGTTGAGGCCTTACCCATGTAGCTGCGTTAATCAGACTTAGTAGAAACGCAAGAGATCTATGGACCTCTGGGTTATGGGCCCAGCACGTTTCCGCTGCGCCACTCTGCTGTTGAGAGCCACAGCTGGGACTCGAACCCACATTCAGTGGCTCAGTGAAGATGCAAGTTCAAAAGGCGGGAACAGGCTCACCACTGTCACATGACATTGGTATCCATTCAGAATGGTGTGAAAAGGATGACCACAGTCACATGACATTGGTACCAATTCAAAGCGACTACAGAGGAACCACTGGCCACTGTCCACTCACATTGGTGACTGTTGCATGAATACACATGAGACTTTACCCATGAGGCTGGGTCCTTGAAGGAGATGAAGCAGGTGTGAACAGGCTCACCACTGTCACATGACATTGGTATCCATTCAGAATGGTGTGAAAAGGCTGACCACAGTCACATGACATTGGTACCAATTCAAAGCGACTACAGAGGAACCACTGGCCACTGTACACTCACATTGGTGACTGTTGCATGAATACACATGAGGTTTTACCCATGAGGCTGGGTCCTTGAAGGAGTTAAAGCAGCTTTAAAACACTGTTAGCAGAGGATAGTTTCGATCTATCGACCTCTGGGTTATGGGCCCAGCACGCTTCCGCTGCGCCACTCTGCTGTTGAGAGCCACAGCTGGGACTCGAACCCACATTCAGTGGCTCAGTGAAGATGCAAGTTCAAAAGGCGGGAACAGGCTCAACACTGTCACATGACATTGGTATCCATTCAGAATGGTGTGAAAAGGATGACCACAGTCACATGACATTGGTACCAATTCAAAGCGACTACAGAGGAACCACTGGCCACTGTCCACTCACATTGGTGACTGTTGCATGAATACACATGAGACTTTACCCATGAGGCTGGGTCCTTGAAGGAGATGAAGCAGGTGTGAACAGGCTCACCACTGTCACATGACATTGGTATCCATTCAGAATGGTGTGAAAAGGCTGACCACAGTCACATGACATTGGTACCAATTCAAAGCGACTACAGAGGAACCACTGGCCACTGTACACTCACATTGGTGACTGTTGCATGAATTCACATGAGGTTTTACCCATGAGGCTGGGTCCTTGAAGGAGTTAAAGCAGCTTTAAAACACTGTTAGCAGAGGATAGTTTCGATCTATCGACCTCTGGGTTATGGGCCCAGCACGCTTCCGCTGCGCCACTCTGCTGTTGAGAGCCACAGCTGGGACTCGAACCCACAATCAGTGGGTCAGTGAAGACCCAAGTTCAAAAGGTGTAAACAGTCCAATCACATTGGTATCCTTTCAGATTGACTAGAGTTGAGGCCTTACCCATGTCACTGCGTTGGTCAGGCTTAGTAACAATACAAACTTGAATGGTGTGAACAGAGTTGAGGCCTTACCGATGTAGCTGCGTTGGTCAGACTTAGTAGAAACGCAAGTTCAAAAGGTGTGAACAGGCTCACCACTGTCCAATCACATTGGTATCCTTTCAGAATGGTGTGAAAAGGCTCACCACAGTCACATGACATTGGTAAAAATTCAAAGCGACTACAGAGGAACCACTGGCCACTGTCCACTCACATTGGTGACTGTTGCATGAATACACATGAGACTTTACCCATGAGGCTGGGTCCTTGAAGGAGATGAAGCAGCTTTAAAACAGTGTTAGCAGAGGATAGTTTCGAGGATAGTTTCGATCTATCGACCTCTGGGTTATGGGCCCAGCACGCTTCCGCTGCGCCACTCTGCTGTTGAGAGCCACAGCTGGGACTCGAACCCACAATCAGTGGATCAGTGAAGACGCAAGTTCAAAAGGTGTAAACAGTCCAATCACATTGGTATCCTTTCAGATTGACTAGAGTTGAGGCCTTACCCATGTCACTGCGTTGGTCAGGCTTAGTAACAACACAACTTCGAATGGTGTGAACAGAGTTGAGGCCTTACCCATGTAGCTGCGTTGGTCAGACTTAGTAGAAACGCAAGTTCAAAAGGTGTGAACAGGCTCACCACTGTCCAATCACATTGGTATCCTTTCAGAATGGTGTGAAAAAGCTCACCACAGTCACATGACATTGGTAACAATTCAAAGCGACTACAGAGGAACCACTGGCCACTGTCCACTCACATTGGTGACTGTTGCATGAATACACATGAGACTTTACCCATGAGGCTGGGTCCTTGAAGGAGATGAAGCAGCTTTAAAACACTGTTAGCAGAGGATAGTTTCGATCTATCGACCTCTGGGTTATGGGCCCAGCACGCTTCCGCTGCGCCACTCTGCTGCTGAGAGCCAAAGCTGGGACTCAAACCCACAATCAGTGGGTCAGTGAAGACGCAAGTTCAAAAGGTGTAAACAGTCCTATCACATTGGTATCCTTTCAGATTGACTAGAGTTGAGGCCTTACCCATGTCACTGTGTTGGTCAGGCTTAGTAACAACACAACTTCAAATGGTGTGAACAGAGTTGAGGCCTTACCCATGTAGCTGCGTTGGTCAGACTTAGTAGAAACGCAAGTTCAAAAGGTGTGAACAGGCTCACCACTGTCCAATCACATTGGTATCCTTTCAGAATGGTGTGAAAAAGCTCACCACAGTCACATGACATTGGTAACAATTCAAAGCGACTACAGAGGAACCACTGGCCACTGTCCACTCACATTGGTGACTGTTGCATGAATACACATGAGACTTTACCCATGAGGCTGGGTCCTTGAAGGAGATGAAGCAGCTTTAAAACACTGTTAGCAGAGGATAGTTTCGATTTATCGACCTCTGGGTTATGGGCCCAGCACGCTTCCGCTGCGCCACTCTGCTGTTGAGAGCCAAAGCTGGGACTCGAATCCACAATCAGTGGGTCAGTGAAGACGCAAGTTCAAAAGGTGTAAATAGTCCAATCACATTGGTATCTTAGATTGACTAGAGTTGAGGCCTTACCCATGTCACTGTGTTGGTCAGGCTTAGTAACAACACAACTTCGAATGGTGTAAACAGAGTTGAGGCCTTACCCATGTAGCTGCGTTGGTCAGGCTTAGTAACAACACAACTTCGAATGGTGTGAACAGAGTTGAGGCCTTACCCATGTAGCTGCGTTGGTCAGACTTAGTAGAAACGCAAGAGATCTATCGACCTCTGGGTTATGGGCCCAGCACGTTTCTGCTGCGCCACTCTGCTGTTGAGAGCCACAGCTGGGACTCGAACCCACAATCAGTGGCTCAGTGAAGATGCAAGTTCAAAAGGTGTGAACAGGCTCACCACTGTCCAATCACATTGGTATCCTTTCAGAATGGTGTGAAAAGGCTGACTACAGTCACATGACATTGGAATCCATTCAAAGCAACTACAGATGAACCACTGGCCACTGTCTAACCACATTGGTGACTGTTCACCAATGACATTGGTATCCTTTCAGATTGACTAGAGTTGAGGCCTTACCCATGTCACTGTGTTGGTCAAGCTTAGTAACAACACAACTTCGAATGGTGTGAACAGAGTTGAGGCCTTACCCATGTAGCTGCGTTGGTCAGGCTTAGTAACAACACAACTTCGAATGGTGTAAACAGAGTTGAGGCCTTACCCATGTAGCTGCGTTGGTCAGGCTTAGTAACAACACAACTTCGAATGGTGTAAACAGAGTTGAGGCCTTACCCATGTAGCTGCGTTGGTCAGACTTAGTAGAAACGCAAGAGATCTATCGACCTCTGGGTTATGGGCCCAGCACGTTTCCGCTGCGCCACTCTGCTGTTGAGAGCCACAACTGGAACCCGAACCCACAATCAGTGGCTCAGTGAAGACGCAAGTTCAAAAGGTGTGAACAGGCACACCACTGTCCAATCACTTTGGTATCCTTTCAGATTGACTCGAGTTGAGGCCTTACCCATGTCACTGCGTTGGTCAGGCTAGTAACAACACAACTTTGAATGGTGTGAACAGGCTAAACACAGTCACATGACATTGGTATCCATTCAGAGCGAGTACAGATTAACCACTGACCACCGTCCACTCACATTGGTGACTGTACCATGAATACACATGAGGCTGGGTCCTTGAAGGACATGACGCCGCTCGTAAAACACTGTTAGCAGAGGATAGTTTCGATCTATCGACCTCGTTGGTCAGGCTTAGTGGAAACGCGACTTCAAAAGCTGTGAACAGGCTGACCACTGTCCAATCACATTGGTGACTATTCACAGCGACTACAGATGAGGCCTTACCCATGTTGCTGCGTTGGTCAGGTTTAGTGAACGCGCAACTTCAAAAGGTGTGGACAGGCTGTTATAATTGGCTATGTTTCGATCTATCATGTATTCTGATTCTGTATTTCTCCACTGAACTTAAGATCTTGTTTTGTACTTTTCTACTGAGCACAATGTACGTCCTTGAAGATAATATGACTGGTTAGAACTGGTTTTCATACCAGGAGATGGCTGAAACTTGTCTATTTTATCAGTTAGGTCTGATACTTTAAATACACGCCGTACCAACAACATACACACACGTTTCATACCACATTTCAGTAAGTCCAACCTCTGTACAGGGCAGGCCCAGCCCGAGAAGATAAATGTGAATCATTTTCGGACATCGGGGCTCCTTCTGACTGAGATCCTGCGAGAGCTCTGTCACTCCGAGCCCAGCGCTGCATTTACTTTACCTGTGACCGAAATAAAGTTTACATCTGTGAACTGAACATTGCTCCAGTTTGTTCTTGGGCTTCCAACAAAAGAATCGGGTTAACAAGGCTGATCACACACCTGAATCTTTCTGACTGAACTATCTGTGGTTTAGTTGCATTGTGGGCGATATGGGGGGCCATGGAATAGAATAGAAATAAAACAGATATCTGTGGTTGTGCAGCATTGATTTTGATCCTATTTTTTTTAACTGTCCATTGTGATTCCAACAGTATTACAGGAATGCAATGCTAAATCAATGGAGCACACTTTGAATTAATGATGTGTGTATCCTGCTTAGTTACGGCAGTTCCAGGGCCCTGTTACAAACCCTTTTCATCAGTGACATTTCGACTTGTCGGAGCAGAAAAGGCACAGGTGTTACTAACAATGTGTGATGGCTTTGTTCCGTTAAGCGTCTCAGGAGGTTTTATGCAACCATTAACGATACAAATTGCACCTCTGCTTGTACATGATGTGACATAGAAACGGCTGCTATAAAAAGTCTGTAAGACCTGTAACACTTACACACAAATAAATAACGTGCGCGCGCGGTCGCTTTCCTGACAGCAGCTAACGCGACAGAGAAAATAAACCGCCTCCTCGGCTGTCGCCTCTCCCACGCCTCCCCCTTTGCGCTCTCCGTCTCTCCCCCGTGCAGCAGACTGACAGCAGTCTGTTGCCTGGTTCTCTGTTTGCAACCCACCAGCACAAGCTTCATTGACAACACTGACTCATTAGCTGGGACTTTGTTCCCGGGAACGCCAATTACAGCGGGACATATTGCCGCTGCTGGAGCAAAACCAAAAACAATACACGTGCAGCAGAATGGCTCCTTCCTCACTGCTGTTCATGCATGTTAGGAGTTACGCTGCCAGAGAAACAAGGGCACGTCGATGTGTTTGTGTAGCCTAGTGAAATCTAACTAACACAGGTCACAAAACTATGTTCAGGGGGTCTTGATTTCCGGGCTACTACAATAGAAGAATAGTATTAATAGTATCAATAGTAATTTGGGGTTTTCAATTAGTTTTAGATTTAACAAAGATTTCCCTGTACAAGTGAATCTACAACACAATCTAACGCGTGGCCCACTGTTTCAAACATTGGAAAGATTCAACAAATCTGCCTAAACAACTGATCCTACGTCAGTTAACACTGGATCTCAGCGCATTAAGAACTGTACTTAAATGCACAAACTGTAGTTTAGTGCATAAGTAACTATACTTCGGTGCAGGAATAACTGTCGTGGCAACTCTTCTGTTAACACGGCAAAAAACAAACAAAAACAAAACCACATACAGTCAAATTCTGATGCACATTCATTTGGTACATTAATATCAAATGAAACGGTGCAGTACATCTCAACACACTGTGTTTATGCTCAGTCAAGTTCACATGCGGCCGTAGGCCATCCGCCCCATGCAGTACTACACAACGAAAATAAACATTAGTGACGGGTGCTATGCGCACACATTAAAGGTTTTCGAGCAGGAATGATGCAGTCCGCTTGCGGGTTACTCTAAACGTCGGACCAACTATATAAGCATCAGCGCCACAAAAGCTTTTGTACTTCTTTTGACCGTTTTCAGAATCAGAATCAGAATCAGAAATACTTTATTGATCCCCGTTGGGAAATTGTACAGTACCGATGCTCCCATTCAAGAGTAGAAAGTAGGATAAATTAGAAATAAAAGTATGTACAAAATATAAAACAGAAATAACATTTTAAGCATATTTACCCATTCGGAAACGGAAAAGCGGTAATACAGGTAAGTTGCTGGAAAGGACTCTCCACTTCCTGTTTTCCTCTTCAATTCCCGTTTTCTCATCTCCTCTCGGACACCCGAAAAGGCACAGTGCCACCTGGTGGCTTTAGCGTAAATACCAGATTTCCCACTAGGCTACATGAGTTTAGGTCGTAGAACCGGTAAATCACAATGAAGACATGGCTCTTAACGGACACCTGTGGTTTATTAGAATTTGAGTCCTACTTTGGAATGTTTTGGCCGTCTTTGTGTTTTTCAATTCATCGCTGAGATTCGGGATTATGGGTCGGACAATCTGTCAGGTGGGAAACAAACCCGAGCAGGTTAACGTTAAAGTTTGGAGGAGAAAACTAAGGCCAACATGGAAATTATTACCTGAACTGTCGCCGTCATCCATCAGTTCGCACACCCACTTCCTGCTTCAACTGGTCTTTATGTAGCTGTGTGCCACACACTTGCAATGAGGGGTTATTACCCATATATTTAAGGCGTGTTCACTCCCGCTTTGACCTCCAAATAAAGTGGTTTGGGTGATCTGGATGAACGGTTGGCTTGTTCGTCAAAGCCTTTGGTGAGTACAGTGCAGTCACAACAGACGAACAACAAATCAAGATGGCCGTCTCCCCTCCCCAGTTTGCCTGATAGTTTCCATGTCTTCCCTGCTCTGTCTCGCTCTGTCTTTCCTGCCGTGTCCTCTCAATATCTCCTTTTCAGCTATTGCCACAATTTACAGCCACGCTGTGAAACAGAAATATCATTACAAGAACAGTTTCAAACCAATGCACACTTTATTCTAGCCACCCCAAATCCAGAAAGCGTCTGATAACGGAATTAATCATCTATTTACCCTCACAGGGTTATTTTTAATCAAACACAAAGGCTTGCCTGCAGACCCTGAAATTTGAAACGTTATGGAACTAAATTGAAACCCTAATAAAAGCATGAATTTCTCATGAACCGGGCCAACGTTATTTCTGCTTCATCTCAACGACATTGTCGGACAAAATTCTGGTGCCAGTCGGCAGCAACCATTACATTGCCTAGTCTTACTATTAAGCAAAGTAGCACACTGCATTGAAAATATTATTTGGCTGCAATGCATATGACATAAGTGTTTCACTGTGAAGCATCTGGGCTATACTGGACTATTTATCAGCTGCAGCAAATTAGAGCCCATGTACACCCGGTATCAACATGTGATCTGTATCTGGATACATCGTCTGAATAGTGACATCTGATCCACACAAGGCCTTTGCATTTACACCTGATATTAACAAGCACTTTCGTTATCTCCATTTTGTAGAAATGTTTGTGTGTGTACTGTTTATGGCCCTTGGTTTGAATAAACATCTTTTTTTTAGACTTCCCAGGATCTGCAAAGTGACTTAACATCCCTCAACAGCAAAACTGTCATCCTCTCAGACTCTCCGATTCCCCTAAATTTGTGGGTCTCGTCATGGTAACAAGACACTGGGGCCGCTCACCAACTCTTCCCTTGAAACCGCTTCCAAACCACAAGAAAGCGGTAAACGCATCAAACTCTTCCTGGGAACAGAGGCTTGCTTTTGTTTCTGAAGCTGAATCCACATCACGATAAGGCGACACGGAACAAAACAAAGAGCGACAACCTGCCTCCTTTTGGGACCTTCACACCCCTTTACGCGAGTTAGATCTTCTCCTCTTCCTCTCGCTCTGATGAGAACAGATAAGGAACTCGGCAGACGTGACATAAATCCTGCGATGCCTGCTTGATCCAGGCGCCTTGGAAAAAGAATCCTGTGTTGTTTAATTGAGATTTGACTCCATGCGATGTTTTAATCTAATTTAGCACGTTTCTGTGAAAAGTGGGTTATTCGAAGCACAAAAAAAGAGTTCATTACAATATTACTAAGTATTCAGTCCCGCACAGAAAGCTGGGCGCGAAAGATCGCCTCTTCGTCCCTAACGCGCCCACATCTGAAGGTGGCTAAGAACTGTTGGATCCCCTTCGCCTGCTCTTCTCTCTTCGTTTTTTTGTTTGTTTTTTACTGTCGCCTACGTTGCGCGAATTTTAACTGAGTGGAAGCATGTCCAATTTTGTTATCAGAATCAGAATCAGAAATACCGTATTGATCCCCGGGGGGAAATTGCACAGTACCGGTGCTCCCATTCAAGAGTAGAAAGTAGCAAAAATTTAGAACTAAAAGTATGTACAAAATATAAAAAATAAGAAATAGAAAATAAAAATATACACATTTACAATATTTAAGTGAAAAATAAAAGTAAAAAATATATACAATAGCAATGAATATGTATAGATATATATGTTTATATTGCAAATACTCTTTTATACTTAACCCTCGATCGGCCAACAAGCCATTTTCACGCCATTTACAAATCGAGTACAAGTAGGGAGTTCAGCAGAGCTTTTAACCACCAGTCATGTCTCCCTGCGGGCAGCACCTCGCTGGGATCCCGTGAAGCGACACCTCAGCCAAAGTGGTAGTTTTGGGGCCCCCTCTGGAAGCCGTCGTCGGTGACCGTCTGCAAAAGTAGGCGAGCCGATCCAACCTGCTGCTGTGATGAAGAGTTGATGTCGGATAGGGCTCTTAACTTCAGATTCTAGAGAAGGTGAATTAGCGCTCTAATATATAGAGAATTTACCACTTTCGTTATGAGGTTGATTTAATAGTGACAATAAATTGATTAATTGCATTAATTCGATGTATTCATTCTCTTTTTCGGCTGTGACCGAGAGTGGTGCTCCCAAATTGCTAACCAGAGCTAATATTAAAGTGGTATTTGACAACATTTTTTGCTCCACATCGTGATCAGATTGTAATATACATATCTGGCAGGTGGCTGTCAACAAACATGGCGCGTCATTTATTTTTAAAACACTTTTTTCCGGAGGGAAGACTTGCTAGCTGCTGCTACTACTTGTGGCGTCTGTCAGGAGGCTGAAGCTAGCAGGAAGGATTCCATCTGTAATGTCCCGTACAAGTTATCAGGAGAACACGCTCAATCCCGTGCCTGGACATCGTACCTGGACACCGTACCTGGCCACAGTGCAGACTCTTGCATCATTTGCTCTGTACAATATCCAAGCCCAGCTTTAGATTTCACGCCCTTATGATGCGTAAGATATAGTCCATTCTTGAGCCACCCAAAGGTCCAGGAAGCGGACCTTCAAACAGCCGTCCGGCTCGTGAATGCTGCCACAGCCCGAGCGAGAGAAAGCGCGCTGTTAACGGAAACTTGGACGATTATGTTGTGGAGCAGACATCGGGAACACAAGGAAACCAGGAGATCATAGAGCAGCCGCTGCTTTTTCAGCCGCATCGAGGCGGTTACTGGGGAAATGGGGCGCTGCTTTGGAGAGTGAAACAGTGCACCCATGGAATCCATTGCTTCGCTCGACCTGGACGGCAGCTCCTTCGTGGAGGCGGAACAAGAGAAACCCCCTGCTTACACTGACTGGAACCACGCTCGTCGATGCAGATGCGCGAACAGTCCCACGCCCACGCCAGCCATTTCCACAGGGATCTTGCATGTCAAAAAATCCTTGAGAGCGAATTCAACTTGCTTTTGAGAAGGAAATGCAAGACAGTTTACTGAGGAAATTCCGTTCACCTGGGAAATGCCGGCTGCGGCTTTATTAGGCCCGAGTCTGAGCCAGCGAAGGGCAGTAAGTAGGCCACAGTCATGCTAGTCGTGTCAATTTTTCGTTTAAATTTAAATTCCTGAGTTTTCTTCCAGGTTTCAGGTGGTTACAAATGTTGTGTCTTTCTCAGTGTGTGCTTGCCAATATCGAGTAATAGACGTGTGAGCGAGTAGAGTATAATGTGTAGTGCCGTCCGGTGTCAATCAACTGTCAATCACACGTATGCCTCGGGCTGTTTGTGTATCAGTTGTAAGGTTTAATAGTGGGGTGAGAGTGCATACTTTGCCAGTCTTCTAAATATCAGCCAGCACACAATTGGGTCACAATTAATTCATATGGACTGAATGGAATTTCAAATGCGATCATTTAAATATACGGTACAGTACAATGATAATCTCTTAACATCCTACAACAACAGCCTACGTAATATTTAGCTATTCAATATGAATCCGTTGTTGCATAAACCGCAACTTCAGCTTTAATTTCCCGGAGCACACACACACACTCACACACACACACACACTGTTGGTGAAATATTTAAATGCACACGACATCTGCATTGAGGATACACAGCTGATTATTGATGGATCAACATGACATTTTGTACCGACATTTTTGGGACCAAGAGAAATGTCTCAACAACTGCTGGATGTAACGCCATTACACGTGGCACAGACATGTACGTTCCCTACAAGGATGGAGTATAATTAATTTGGTTTACTACTAAATACCAGCAAAACTAATGGTATGGTGTTACCCAGCCCCGCCCACTCCCTCAGTCTCTTTACAGCCGCACACAGGCAGCGGCAACGGTTGGGGTCGGTCGGGAATGAAGTTATTTCCATTTCATGATGGTTATAGAATTTCTTTCACTCTGTCAGAAAGATTCGGGGCTATCCTTCCCAGCTAAAGCCCCGGACGTCCGATGCCGATGGTTCACAACCTGTCTGACTGCTCGTGCCGTTTAGACCTATCTCAGGTCTCAGCAATGACTTTAGTGAGTACAGCGTGATCGAAACTGACCGATGGCCAGAGCTACGAAAGAATGTTTCACTTTTATCTTTTTTCATCAACACATTTAGAACATGCTTAAAAATAAATGCATAGTTATACAAAAGGCTCAGTGAATTCTTTTACTATTTTTGCGCATGTTAATTAACGCCTTGGCCCTTTCTTTGCAGAATATACCTGCGACAACAGTACCTTTTGCAGATTGCAGAAAACATCTCATCCTATTAGTTGTGTGTCATTTTGGTAATTAAATTGTTTTTATTGATGGAACTCTCATGTGGTTTCTCCTCTCATTGTTCTCGTTTCACACAGCCTTGGATAATCATCAGCTAGTTGCCTGAGTGTGTGTGCTGTGGCTGGTGTTTGCTTTGTCTCTTTGCTGTGTCTTTCTCGGGTCACTGTATTCTCTCTTCTCGCACCAGCGGAATTATTTTTAACTGTAAATCATTGCAGCTTTCAGCTCCGTCTGGAACACATCGTCTTTCTCCTCTGTAGATAATGAGAACATGAAGGTGCTTTCAAAAGGACTACGTTTTTCCGTCTTTAAATATCGTGTCATTGTCAAATTCACTGCAATGCTGTGGTATAATCACTGTCAACGAATAAGAGCATGGAGGTGATACCTGTGACATCTTGATCATTAGTTTCTCTAAATTAAGAGCACATTTCCCATCAGCAACATTGCTGCTTGAGACTGTTCTCTCCAGAAAATGACAATGGTCAAACTTTTGGGAAATTTTCGTTTTCCGTTTGAAGTCATTTCGTTGTGGTAATGAAGTACGAATTCTGCATCTTAGAAGAAAAGGTGGAGGTAGCGTGACGCTATAGTATCACAAATATGAGATTATATTTCTGAACCCAGATGTAAGGACTCAAAAGCAGAACTTGGTGTAAAAAGATGTTTGCTTGGTCAAAGTTCAGAACAGCGGTTGCTAACAAGCAGGCACAAGCAGACAGTCACTGGGGGCCAACGAAACTGAACCGTGGATGAGGCAGGTGGGCGGGCGGGCCAAGATGAAGAGCATGCAGAAGCCGTAAATCGACAGCAGCCTGACATGACGAGGGCTGGAACGTGGTCAGACAGAATGAGAATGCGAAATTTTCGCCTTGCATCATTTGAGCGAATTTGACCAGTTTGTCCAATTTGTGTCCAATGTACCAAATGTACAGATGTTAGCTGTAAACTAGCTAGAAGTGGATGCACCAGGACCATGCGTTTTATGTTCAGCTCAGCCTCTGACAAGTCGAGTCGAAACCTTTTCGAGTCGTGTGGTCATGTCTTCCGTCTGAACCCCGAATGTGAGGCCATCAAGCATAAGAGCCTGAGGAATACTGGATGATCAATGAGGGAATAAGGGGCAGGTGCATAAGTGAGTGTGGGGACCAGATGACCTGGAGATGGTGGGAACACACTGCAGGGCAGCTTCTGGTCTGGACAGCTGGAGAATGACAGGTCCTGCAACAAAAAGAAAAAAAAAGTTAGTGGCAGCCGGACATGGGAAATGGCGAGAATGGGCAGATTGAGTTAGTCTGAAAACCTCTTTGTGACTTTGAGACCGGTTTGACCACTGAATTATCTGCATGGGTCTGTATGGGTGGAGGGAGCAGCGTGAGTACGTTTATGGATAGTTGTTAGCTAGGTAAACAGTTGTTGGGGTAACTAAAATGCTAACGTGCACAACTTCTTCTTTTGGTGTATTTACCACACAGCTGAAGGCACATTACCACTACCTTGTGGACGGAAGGTTGAGCTGACCTTGATTTACAAACTGGAAAACAGATCAGCATAATATATGTGGCTAAGTGTATGTGGTGGAAAAATTACTTTTAGGCATAAAAGTGGTGTTTATGCATTTTCATGTTTAACTGACCCTGGCCTTTTATCTGCTCTGCCAAGGATGTGAGGAGGTTCAGACCAGTCTAGTCGGAAAGATTAAAAGACCTTGGGGTTGAGACCTCGGCCTTGGGGTTGAGAGCTTTCTTGACATGCTGGCTGGAGACTGGATTCTGTTGTTTGAACTAGATAGCTCAGAAGAGCCACACATGCCTCTTTGTGACCTTTTATACCTCTTGGGTATAATTAGACTGTTGGAAAGGTTGTTTGTCAAACAAACTCCGTGCCACCACTGTTGGGTCTGTTTGTCAAAATAGAGACTGAAAGACCTGAAAGTACACTTTTTATTCCTCAGCGTGAGTGAAAGTGTAAATGGGGCCATACATTCGTGACTTGGCCAGGAGATATTGGCAGACTACTTGTAGGACCCCAACCAATCATAGTCGTCTATCTCAACTTGCGTGACACACAAAGGGGTTCAGAAAGACAGGGGCCAGAGACCAACATTACTGTTTCCCATGACTGCACCAACAAATGATTCCGATTGTGTCTTTTCCATTTTTATAGTTGTAGTTGAGGAATAGCTCGCTTTGATCCTGTGGCTCAGCATCACGGAACAAGTCTTGCAAAGGTTGTGAGGCGTCCCAAAGGTTGTGATGCATCGGTTGTCTTTGGGCCTGACTCTTCACGCTGTAATCACCTTTATATCCAATACATCCCTGACCCAGTCCTCTACAGGAAAGTCAGAGGTCAGCTACACAACAGCTTCCCTGAAAGTTAGTAGTTTGGCCAATGAAACAATTGTCACTGTCATTGTTGCTCACAGGCCAAATGTTAATGGACCCTGCTGCTATGTAACAAAAGAAAAGCCATTTTCTGTGCCTGCTCCAGCTGAATATTTTCAGCCATCAGCACCACAGTGTGCAAGCGCCGACCTTGCATGCAGCCTGTTACAGTCGCTCCTGTCTGTTTTATTCCTTTATCATAACTTCACATTTTTAATGACTAACTTCTTGAAGTTGCGCCCTCTACAAGCACGCTGGTAGAGAGAGCTCTGGTACTTTTTTCCACCCTGGAATTACTCTGAAGCCGGCCGGTTTGGAGACCAGGACGTCGGAGATCCCCGCTGAAATCTGGAGGAAAAACACACAAACACACACACAGAGGATGCAGAGGAGGGAATGAAGCGACGAGGGAAGAGAGGTGGCAAACAAGATGGATGAGCTAATCCAAGATGAAGATCAGGGAGACTAAGGAGAAGTACAGGAGGAAGAACAACATCAGAGAGGTCTCGAGTGGAATGAGGACCATCACTGGTTTCAGGCCAACCAACAACAGAGGAGTGTGGACCGGGCCAACGAACTGCCCTGACCATGTTAGGAGACAGCTGATGAGTGTCCACTCAAGCAAGGCCGTGGGCCCTGATGGTGATGTTTTTCATTTCCTATTTTTTATATCTTATTTTTGTACATACTTCATACTTCATCCCGGGGGGGATTGTACAGTACCGGTGCTCCCATTCAAGTTTAGAAAGCAGCGTAAATTTAGAAACAAAAGTATGTACAAAATATAAAAATAAGAAATAGAATGGGGGCACCTGTAAGTGTATAATTTCCCCCAGGGAATCAAAAAAGTATTTCTGAATTTGGGGGGGGGGTGTACAGTACCGGTGCTCCCATTCAAGTTTAGAAAGCAGTGTAAATTTAGAAACAAAAGTATGTACAAAATATAAAAATAAGAAATAGAATGGGGGCACCTGTAAGTGTATAATTTACCCCAGGGGATCAATGAAGTATTTCTGATTCTGGGTTCGACAACATCCTCAGCTCCCACCTCCATCAGGAACACAGCAGTCAACTGTACTGTAAATAATGAGAAAGTGAAGGCAGCGCTGAAAGTAGAGAGGTCCCCTGTGAGCGGCAAAGCTGGTGCAAATTCTCTCTCTCCTCAATTAATTTGAGAACTGTGAACAACTGCAATGGAGAGTAAGTACATGAGGTCCTGTAGCTTAATGGGATTTAGCCTTTCAACGGCGACAAGTTGGCGGCTCTGCACGTTTTTGCCTGTTAACTTGCTTGCATTTCTGCGTTCAGAGTTTGAATGCGTGTCTTTGTGTGTCTAAATGTGTTAGCCATGTGACCTGGTCTGGTGTGTGCCTGCCTCTCGTGCTTCTCCCATTGCATGCTGACATAGGCTCCAGCGCCCGCGACTAGGAGGAACGGGTGGATGATCGGTGGATTTCATATTGTGGTCACACACTGCAGTAACGAATGCAGTGCAGGGTACTTACTCTTACTTTGGATTTCAGTCCTGGTTGTTTGGCGACACCTGAGGTTACTGGTGGTAACAGCAAATTTGTTTTAAAGGTCCCGCGTCATGCTCATTTCCAACTCCACATTTTGTTTCTGGGATTCCACTAGAGTAGCTTTGCATGATTCACGGTTCATAAAAGTCCTTATTGATCTTATAATCCATGTGCCTAGAGCAGATGACCTGCTGGGGGGGGGGGGGGGGGGGGGGGGCGTGGCTGAGTGCGGTGACTGTATAGTTGTGACATCACAACCTTACGGAAGTCCTGACGGCTAGTTTAAAGGCACAGTGTCTGAATACGGGCTGTGTTTCATTTCTCCGTGAACTGAGCGTTTTGATACTTTCACAGTATTCATACAGCACCCAGATCTGCTTTATAATCAAACAAGATCTCACTTTCAACAATGTGGGACCTTTTAATAATCAAGGGCCCAGAGTTCTGTTGGAAATTACACATGTATCGAAGACTGGGGGCCTTGAGCAGCTACTCTGTCAGAACTGCAACAGAAGAACAACAACCCATGCATTTGTTTACAGTGCAGCCAAATAAAAGCCACTGCATTTCATGATGCTGGCTCTCAATAAAAGCCATCCCGTGTTTCACCAGTTGAATCATTTTAATGTAACTTAATACCATTTGATATAATTGTGATGAGAAATCAGTAAACAGTAGATAGTAACGTATACTGTATAATACAGTAAATACGATCCTGAACACTATGTTTGAAGTACATGCATGCATTGCCTCCTTTGAATCCCCTGTGCAGGCGTAGGCAATATTTTTTAGTCTAGTGTTCTAGTGTACATTTTTCTCTCTCGTGTGGTTTTTTTCAATGTATGTTGCTGTTAGAACGCAGCATGTTGTCGGTGTGTGAGGTCTCACCTGGCCAAGAAATCAAAAAGCAGACAGAAAACAATGTTTCTGACCACTTGCACAGCACAAAGTGGAATTTGCTGTTGAAAACAAAAGGACAGACCAGATGTCGCGCTGCTTTTTTGAGTGTATCATGTTGTCCAGAGGAGCTCATAGATTAGTTTAATGCCATATAATAATTCATAATCCACTGACAGACTGTTCAGGCCCAAAGACCCGCGGCCCGAGTTGTATCTCTCCAGCCTCTCCCACCATACTGAAGACCTCTGAATGTAACATACCACTGGACCAGCGGACCACTGGATATTTAATTACAGGCTCCACTAATTTGTGTTGGACTGCCATTTGTGCTCCTCAGTAAGTCCAGTAATTAAAAACTTGTCTGTTGCAGCCAAGAGTCATGGAACCGTCCAAGGTGACTTGGCAAACCTTACAGGGTGTCGACACAACAATGGGAATAGGACGTGCTTTTCTGCATTTAGAACACAGCCCAGAGTCCTGTTGTTCTTGTGTTAAGTGTTAAGGTTTAGTTCACTAGCAAGGACCACACCACAACAATATGTCACTTACAGGTTTAATGGAAATTCTGGTATTGGATATCAGAGACAGATGAATTGATGTAAAGGGGAAGGGTGGAGGTGGAAGAAGGATGGCGTCTGTTAGGCTGGTCTGGGAGGTCGTAGTGAAGATCGGGGCGGAGGGAGACTCAGTGTGGGGGGTTCCGTCTCAGGTGTGTTTCCACCCGAGCTGATTACAGACCCCCCGAAAAAAAGAGTCAAATTAAGTTGACCCGAGTTGAGTGTGAGCTTGACGGAGATCGTTAAGATTGTTATGACTGTAGGACCAGCGGCCGAGAACCTGGATGGTTTGATCTGAGATGCCCAGTCCGGCAGGTGTGGACGCTGCACCAATGCGGAGGGAATGGCTTGAATAGTGTTCTGACGATATGCCCATTTCGAAGGACTTTGTGTAAATGCCAGAATCGAGAAGTAATTTTTCGTGATTCGGTAAGAAAAAGTGGTGATGCCTGGGCGGCATACCTGGAGCTGACGTGGTTGGTCAGCGGTTCGTATGGGCTGAGGCGGAAAATGTAGATAGGGAAAGAAACTCCCAGCTGATCTGTTTTACTCTTTCAAATTGCCGATGGACATGACGTCCAGAGAAGGAAGTGGCAGGTGGTATGCGGCGTGGTATGCCTTGAAACGAATCCCAGCCGGTTAGATAGGCTGAGCGAGTACTTGGAGCGAAGCTGTTAAGGACGGCTTCTTGAGAAGCGCTACAGAGGGTTTCCAGCTGTGGAGCTAATGGAATGTTGTGGCTGAAAACGGTGGGACTGGTGTGGGATGAAAATCCGACTCTGGGGAGGGCGCGCCGCGCCACGGTGGATAGCCGGGGACTGCGCGAGAGGGAGGCTGCCTGTGACGATGAGATGTTTGGTGAAAAGATATTTTCCATAATCCTCAAAAAGACCCCATGAAAAACTACGCATCATTTGTACAATGTAAACGAAACTGAAAAGATTTAAAAAAGGATCATTTATATTTATCTATACTGCTGTTACTTACTATAATTGTATTGTCAAAGCTAAATTTAAGATAAACTTGAGAAACAAGTACAACTTATTTTTGTGCAGCAAACAGAATTTTTATTTTTACCAGATAGTTAGAGGAGTCTTAGAGGAGTCTGGAAAGGCCTTCAGAATAAGTGGTAAGTTTTCTTACACAACCTGTATTTCCACTGTTTGGCATTGGACTGTGCACTCATAGCTTGACCAATGAAAGGAATTGATGTGCAGCATCTTCATAACTTTAGGACCTCTGACTTTCCTGTGAATAAAAAATCAATGCTTTCCTGTGAAAAATGTTTTATTTCGACTTACTTCGATTTCCAGCAGCGGCTGAATCCACGTTTCACATCCACACGGCTCTAGTGAGTATTTGGGGCAGAGTCAAAATACACTATAGTGTGTATGTTCATGGTAATGAAGAAACATGTCACCCAGTGCAATGGTGTGGCTGCACAGACAATACTTAATACTCCCACTTTTTCGTGGGATTTGTTGACAAAAAACCCCCCAGAACAAACTACCAAATTTATCCTTGAAGACACCTTACAAACCAACCCGTCCTCATACCTAACGACAGAATAGGTTGTTTGCCAATGAGTCCCAAGCGAAATATATGACCGCCGGAGAGTGACAGACGTACCAGACCTTCGTTGTCATGGTAACAATAATAAACACCTGGTTAACGCTGTGAAATGGTCGCTGTTTGGTTCGGTTGAGGGAAAGATCATGGTTTGGATCATGGTATTGTTATAATTGGCTATGTTTCGAGCTATCATGTATTCTGATTCTGTATTTCTCCACTGAACCTATGATCCTGTTTTGTACTTTTCTACTGAGCACAATGTACGTCCTTGAAGATAATATGACTGGTTAGAACTGGTTTTCATACCAGGAGTTGGCTGAAACTCCTCTATTTTATCAGTTAGAGTTACGCCGTACCACCAACATCCACACATGATTTATTAAGTCCAACCTCTGTACAGGGCAGGCCCAGCCCGAGAAGATAAATGTGAATCATTTTCGGACATCGGGGCTCCTTCTGACTGAGATCCTGCGAGAGCTCTGTCACTCCGAGCCCAGCGCTGCATTTACTTTACCTGTGACCGAAATAAAGTGAAATCTGTGAACTGAACATTGCTCCAGTTTGTTCTTGGGCTTCCAACAAAAGAATCGGGTTAACAGTATGTACATTAGTTACGTAAGTTAAGTTACGTACAAAAATGACGTGACTGAAGTCGTGAGTTACGTGCTAAACGTATCGTAACAAAACGTACTATCGTACTGTTACGTACGTAACTTGACTTGATACAGTAAATTAAAATAAGTCACCAATGACTTTTGGTTTCACGCGGAACGCAAACAGCGGTCTCCTGGGTGAAAGTCCTGTATTTGACCCACCCATCCACCCTGGCCTCCTCCCCAAGGCTCTTTATACTACCTCACCTGACTTCCCCCTTTGCCCCCGTCATAATTACTACGACCACTAGAGGCCGCCGCATTAACAATAAACGCAAACATGGGTTGCAATAAGTTGATCAGTCGCAGATGACTGATGCAGCCGTACTTTTCGGGGAGGGCGGTCTGTTCCAAACGTGCTGTTCGGCAATCGATCGACTGCATTGAGGAGAAAAAGAAAGAAAGACGGAAAGGAAGCAAACCACTGACAATTTAAGTTTAAAAAGACTGAAAAGGAAATCTGTCCGTTTTCAATATCCACTGTGCCTATTTGTATGAAGTAACGCTGGATAAGTACTATACAGGGAGAAAAGAGAGAACTGAAAATTTAAATAATGAACGAAAGAGAAAAGTGTGTGCAGCGAGGGATGTTTTCTCACCATGGGAACCATCTTCAAAAGACACACACACACACACACACACGCAAACTTACAGTACTTCCTCAGCCGGTAGTAATCGCAGCCAATTAGGCTGAGAGCAGCAGAAGCAGCTCATAATGAGATGACGATTCACAGAGGTGAGAGAGAGACCTGCTGTCACCCCCCCCCCACTCTCTCTCACCCACACACACACACACACACACACACTTCTCACAGCTCATGATAATATTGGTCCTTGGTTTGTCTGTTACTGTAATATGAGAGCAACGAACAACCAAGTCAGATCTGTAACATTTCCAAATGTGTCACTTATCTTCTTTTTTTTTTAATGAACAAATAAAACCTGTTTAATAAACCACGAAAGACTTTGATTGAGTCCATTTTACAGCGAGTTGCTGAGGAGATTTCCTCCGCCAGATCAGTCTTTAGAAATGTGCTTTCTTAGTTGTTTTTTTTTTTTTTGTGGTGCTGACCAAAAGATTAAAAAAAACAACAAAAACAATTCATGCCAAGTAGTCTAAGTATGAATATCCAGATTAACACTTAAAGGTCCCATGTTGTAGAAACTGAGATCATTATGTTAGTAGTATAGTATAATCTGTGCAAAAACAATACAAAGTCAACTCTACTGCTGCCAGAGCTGCAAGTAGCCAACAATGCGCAGTACAGTGGGTTGCCAGATACTCAGGTCAGGGATCCCCTCCAACTCACTCAGTGACTCTTCATCATAATAACCCACTTTCTGCAGAAAACAACCCCAACCAAATCTGCACCAACCTTACCATTAACACTGTGCGGAGACAACAGAGCGCTGCAGGGGTGACGGATTTTTGAAGGCGAACTCGGAAGTCAGCGTCGCCCCTGGTTCACCTCGACTAAAAGCCAGTGGGATCGTTCCACGGGATTTTGGATTATTGCAGAAAATAAACAAAAGTTTATGATACTTACACGTTTTGTTCTTCACTAATGAACACCACTTTTATGGTTTTTGAAGCATATGTGGAATCGCCAGAAGTAAAAAGCTAACGTTAGGCTAAGGTCCATTACTTCAACGTCACCACGACTGAGCTTCACTTTTAAGAGACTATAGATAGATATAGATATATAGACAGATAGATACAGAGTATAAACACAACTAGTGAGTAGATGACTTTCCGTATTTCGGCGTGAAGACGTTTAACGTCCGCGACAACCTCTGTAGCCTCACTTAGCCGCTTGTTAGCAAACCGCCTTTTTTAAGACACGTAAAAGCTTCAGAATTCACGAGTGGGGGGGGGTATCTACTGACGAATTTTATGTCGTAGAACAAAACGTTGAAATCTCTAAAATATTGGTGGGGACAATTTGGCAGGACCCGCCTATGAGATGGGTCCACATGTAATACTGAACGACCGCTTTGTTGTACTAATTCCCTGAGACATTTACAGTTGACACACTGAACATGGGGCTTTGGGGGCCCCAGGGATCCTAGGACAGTAGTCAGCTTAGCCCAGTTAATAATTCAGACCGTATTAAAAAACAATTTTTTATATCGGATAAATTACAAAAAAAATTGATGAAGAAAATAAATGTATGATCTTTTGAGGATCTCTGGACTTTCAACACACATTCTAACCAGTTGCACTTTATGGAAATGACTGCGGATAAAAGCAAGTTAATGCCGGCATTACTAACGTGAATATAGGTTAGATTGCAGTAGAGGAGGCGGGTGCTTTCTACAGTAGTCACTTATCAACCTTTTAACATAATAGCTGCTTTTGTGGATGCTTTTATCTTAAGCCCTGTGCAGTACGGTGTGAGTGTGCACAGTGGAAATCAAACCTTTAATCCAGCTGCTAAAAACTGCATTTGCGGCCGACCACTGAGGCAACCATAAATGATTCATTGAGTCTTTTGGTATAATTGCTGTATAACAAACAAGTTTATGTGCGCTGATTTCTGATTCCTTTTTGAATGTATTGAAGCGTCATGTGGCACGAGGTTCACTACCCCTTCAAAACACGATGGTGTCACGATGGGGCCGAATCGCCGAAAACCTCCAAAGATTCCTCATCTTTGTTATGCGCGTGCGGTGGGGGATGTTTTCCTAGTACAAGTGAATGAGCGCGAGCTCGTGAACGCAGCCCCATGCCTGATCCCGAATCAGGTACCACGGTATACGAAGCACCTGTTGGCCTACGTTCACTCTGGTTTTTAAATGAAATCGGTTTAGTTAAAAGGGTTCCTTTTGTTCCGCACTCCAGTCCAGTTCGTGGCGGTAATGCGCCTTTTACGCTGGCTTGCCAACCGCCAATGAGGAGTTATCAACATCCACACATTCTGGAGGTTATAGAATTCACTGCACGGATTTTATGTAGCTTCATGAAATGGACTTCTTTGACTTTGTTAGGAATACAACATGTATCCCAGTTTATTTCGTCCAAATAAACCCCATCGTCGCCCTGTGTTAATGCTCCACGCCAGAGGTGGTGAGTAGGGCCGTGACAAATGTTTTAACTTTAGTATGCGGCATGGTGAATCCGGTTTATTTCTCCCTTTTTGTAGGTCTGCCTGTTTTTGCGTGTTTAATTCTTTTTAGATTTCGTTCCTTTCTTTCAGTGAAGCCGAGCGCCGTGCATTTGTGAGCAAAAAGCGCTGGGACGCATGCATAGATTTCACAATTTGTTTTTTTTCTGTGAGGGTTGCTGCGTCGCACCCCAGGTGGATTAGTGGTAGCAGCACCCTCGGTAGCACTCCTCAGTGTAGTCTGCCTCTCCACAAGTGGCCTCAGCTCACTTTCCCCAGTTTTGCTTAGTTCACGTTGGACTGGTAGTTTTAGATTCAGATTTTGTATTAAGTATTCATTTTATCCCCCCATTTAATTATTTATTGATCATATCAATAAAACATTGGGTTTATTTTGACAAACCTGTGTGCCGTACTACAACTTTTCAAGCAATATTCAAGGCTTTGGATAAACACACACACACACACACACACACACACTTCTGCCCTTTTTATAAGCTAAAATGTAATTGAGTAATCACAAGCAACAGACTTTCTGCGGTACTGGATCAATCAGTGAACAGTTCAGTGGCTGCACACATTTTGATTTTTTGCACTGCTGGAAATGTGACGGCGGCGGCCTCGCCTCTGCTGCTCTCCGCCGCTCAATTAGCGGCAGATAGTCACGGAGACTTCACATCCTGGCAATTCCCCCGCCAGAGGTGCTCTCCGTTGGAGAAGAAGGCTCGCTCAAGTATTGCAGTTCACTGTTTGAGTAGGCAACACACACCTTTTATGGAAGTACGCGATATTCTTTCAGCGGTTACGTATTAATGGCTGATTGCAAACGTATTTGTCCATGTTCATTATATGCCAGGATAAAAGCTCTTAGGATATTTTACAGCTGTTGTGATTTTTGTTACTATACAGCACTTCACCATGTTGTTTGCCACATTAGCGGTTCATATGCAATTTGGCTGAATCGTTTCTTTTGGATTGACGACAGCTAGTTCACACGAAACATTCTCATACAGTATTTATAGGCTCTTCAGTATGGAGTCTGGCATTGTTCCACCAGAATAATAATATTATATATAATATATATATATATATATATATTTTGCAGTCAGTGTTCCATTATAATCAATGAAATAAACGCATTCAAAACTCAAAGTAAAAAGAAACTGCAAAGATTTCTTATTCTCTATTTAAATGATGTTTTAATCATTTAGAATGATTACATTTTATTAGAGTGGGACTGCAAAATGATTTAAATAACCCCCCCCCCCCCCCCACCCCAAAAAAACATTTAACAATGATTTTAACTTGCATGATTGCCTTTATTATATCCCATTCCATAACATATCCATGTATCATTTGTCACTTGCCTCTCACTCTTTCATTTAAAGACGTGTGCAGTTCAATGGATGAATATCTCCACACGGGAGATAGAGCCCCCCCCCCGTCATGTCAAAGTGTCCTCGAGCAAGACACTGAACCCTAAGTTGCTCCTGATGGAACTGTGAAGGTTGAAAAGTGCTATGTAAGTGACATCATTTCCCACTTCCCATTGAACCTGATAAAGAAGACCAAGCTGTCGGAGGCCATCGGCTGAACAACGTCAATCAGCATTATTAAGGTCTCATTATGCACCAAACAAGGTAAGTTGCGTGACGCATCGCCAGACCACGTCTGACGGAAGAAGTGTTAGCAGCGCTTCCAAACAACCACAGAAGGCCTTTTGTCATAGAGTGCGTTTACACGCGCGCACTCGTATCCTGGTTTTGATCCTATTCGGGACGTGATGTTTACATGGAACATCAGAAACCTGGTTATTCCTATCCCCGTTCACATGACTCTTAGTATCAGTATCCAGATTTATGATCATCTCGGTGCAGTTGTGTCTTGAAGTGTTGTCTAAGTGAGACTACAGCAGTTGTCGCGGACGTTAAACGTCACGCTCAGGCGTCGTGGGGAGCGAGTTTTTGAAAAATGTTTGGCACAGGATGTAATCGGCAGGGAGTTCAAACCCTGCCTACTTTCTGCACCTGACCGGTCACTGTGTCTGAGTGAGCGTGATTATCCTGTTGCTGGTTTCGGAGAGCGTCTGACTGGCTCTCTCGCGTGCTGACAGACGTTCAAACCAACACTTCGGGTTAAGCACACTCTGGGCCTGTGTGCTCCACCGCTGGAGGGGACGGAACAACCCTATCGCCAGACAAGGGTGTCAGAGTTGGATCATTGTCGTGCAAAGCCTTGGATGACATTATTCACATTCAGTGCCATATATATATTTAAATGTTCACTTCCTACAATATCGGCTTATGGCAATTATACTTAGGGTTAGGGGAAAGATTGGGGTTTTTGCAAAATTCCAATCTTCTGCACGCCAATCCACCACTCTGACCCCCACCCCCCCCCCACCCCCACCCCCACACACCTTTACCTTCACACTCACACTGGCACTGACGGTGCTTCTATAGTTTTGAGAGTCACATCAGGTGATGATGACGTGCACAAAAACTGAAAAATAAAAATAAAAATAACATCTCCCCTCCTCCAGAGAATCTGGAGCTGGACACCACCCTCGCTGGAAACCATCTTGCAGCTCGAGCCTGATGGTGCGAAGGGAAACGCAACTGACACCTCTTGTCCGAGAGGCACTGGAGAGTGATGTAAAATAAATGACATTAAACCACACAATGTGACATAAGAGTCTGTGATTGTATAAGATATTGTATACACCCCCCCCCCCACCCACACACATTTATAACTGGTGTTTTGTTTGTACATTTTTTTCATCATTATCATTTTTATGTGTGTGTGTGTATGTCTTTGTACATGCATGCATATATGTGTATGTGCACGTGTGGGTATAGGCTGTGCATACTTTACTTTTCTGCCCCCCCCCCAGTTGCTTTGGGGTAATCTCACCATGGGGCGCCCTGTGTTGGGCAGTACTACAGAATGATTTGCTGTTATAATCAATTCAACCTCCAGTGCTGGATCCCCCCCCCCCCCCCACAGATTGTGGAGCTGACCGGGTGCTGCACCACAATGCACAATGCACGTGCAGCATTGACCGCCGACACCGTGTGACAGTGGGAGCGTGCAAACGACGCCTACCGCCGTCAGAGTGAGAACCTCTCGTCTCGACCCCCCCCCCCCCCCCCCCCCCTCCTCCTCCTCCTCATCATCCTTCCTTCCTTCCTTTCCGGTGACGCTGTAGCAGCCGAGCCGAGCCGCCGCCGCCGCCGCTGCTGCCGGTTCGCTACTCCCCCCCCCCCCCCAGTCACTCTCTCTGCCCGGGCTGGTCTGCGTGGCTGCACACCGCGCTTAGAGGCAGAGGGCGAGCGCAGACCCACCACGGACGGAGAGGCGGATCTGTGTCCGCCTGGAATCGCACGGACTGTGGATTTAAAACGGGGGGAGGGAAAGGAGGGGAAAAGTTGAAGCCTGCCGACCGCTGCGACAGGGAGCCGCTCCGGAGACCGCTGCCGTCCAGAGAACCAGGTAACCTAAAGCCGGCCGACCGGTCTGTTCTGTTTTTATTGTGCACAGGAAAGGAGCTCGGCCACTGCGAGATGTGCTGATAAATAAATACAAAAAAAAAAAAAGGGGAGGGTGAAGAGTGACCTCCGGTTTTGGTGGTCACCATCACCGCCGTCATTGGAAACAACTGCACCCCCCCCTCCTCCTCCTCCTCCTCCTCCTGTTTCCTTACCCCTGAAACTTCAATCGGTCTGGGGGCTCCAGCTTTTCAGTCCCCCCACCTTTAAATCCCGTGCGGGTTTCACCCCTTTAACTGCACCCAGAACACGGACCCAGGGGATTGTGTGTGTGTGTGTGTGTGTGTGTGTGTTTGCTTTATAGGATGCTGGGAGATGCTGATGTGTGCTGCCATAGGAGCGATGATGGTGTCTGACATGGGGTAATGTAATCTTGCAGTGCCCGGGGGCTTTGACGTCGTTTACTTCTTGTACATGTATGTATGTATATATATATATATACATATATTTGTGTGTGTGTGTGTGTGTGTGTGTGTGTGTCGGGGTGTGTGTGTGTGTCATTGGAATGAGGCTGTTGGAAACACAGCGCGGTTTGTGGGTTCAAGTCCCTCTGGTGTGGCTTTCCGTGTCGCCTCATGTCTCGGTGCATTCTGCCCCTTGCATGACATTCCTCACTCTCTCTCACTCTCTCTCTCTTCCACACACACACACACACACACACACACACTTTAAAAAGACAACTATAATCTTCCACGTAAGATGACATTTCTGCTAAAAAATAAATCCCATCTCTCCTCCTCGTCTGTTTCTTTATCTTTTCGCATGTGTGTGTGTGTGAGTGTGTGTGTGCGCGTGCAAATATGTGTGTGTGTGTGTGTGTGCGTGCGTGTGTGCGTGCAGAGGCTTCTCACTCCCAACAGATGTTGAGGGTGAAGCTGTGAAACGCATCTGTAGTGAGATAGAACGAGCCTTTAGGACAGATGTAATTGTCACCAGTGGTATTTAACTCTCGCTCTCTCTCTCTCTCTCTCTCTCTCTCACACACACACACACACACACACACACGTTCACATTGTCTCCTTGTGTCTGCTGTTGACTCCACATTCTTTGGCTGTGACGAGCGGGTGTAGCAGCCAGAGAGCTAGCCAAGAGTGTGTGTGTGCGCGTGTGTGTGTGTGTGTGCGTGTGTGTGTGTGCGTGTGTGTGTGTGTATGTGAGTGAGTGTTTGAGTGTGATTGGGTGGGTGCGCTCTTTGCTTTTCTTGCTCAATATTTGACTCACTGTGTGTGCGTGTGTCTTTATGTGCGGTCAAACATATGTGTGTGTGTGTGTGTGTGTGTACCTGTGTGTGTGTGTGTGTATGACCAACAGTGACCAATAGGGGAGCTTGCCCATCTCACCTGTAACAGACCCCATTAATATGTAAAACCTTTCATATCTATTTTTATTGCTGCTGAATAATTCAGAAACAGTCTCGGCAAAGTTGTCACCTGCTCGTCCCACAGCCCCCCCCTCTCATTGCTCCGGTCCGCCTGCAGGTTCTGGTCTGTGTGTGTGTGTGTGTGTGTGTGTGTGTGTGAGAGAGAGTAGATTCATCACCTTTCTAACCATTTCATCAGGTGAAGCCTGTTTCCCCCTCTGAGGGGGAAAATGCTGAAAGTGTCAGTGCTGATGTGAGTTTAGCGGTGGCGCAGCACAGATCCAGTTCCTTCCAATGGACGACCGGCAGCAAGAAGGTCTCCCTACATGTCGTTATACTTCCTTTCATCCTAACAGCATTGCATTATGTATACTGATGCACTGTATGCACAGGTGGAGGCTGGGTTTTTGAGAGGGAGAAGGGTGCAGCGTGCCACAAAGGCCTGGACACCCAGCCGATGACTTTGCGATTACACAGCAGGCCTCTACGCGTGTATATAAAGATAGACGACATGACAGCTGCGGTATAGGTCGTAAGCCCCGCCCCCCTCCCCCCTCCATGTTAGCGGACGGGGCCAGACTAAAAAAAAAAAGCAAAGACACAACAAAATAGAGCAAGAAGTTCGAGCCGTGACCTGGGCGTCCTCCTCCGAGTTGCGTTTCTCCAAGCGTTGAATCGGTCTCAACTTTTGGGAACCCCACCCCCGTGGTCCTAACCGCCGCAGCCTAAACGCACTACCCACATTCAAAATGAATGGGAGGACTAAATTGCTGCCTTACCATTGACATCTGTTTGTTGACTGTTAAATGTTCAGGCAGCTGCGTGGATGTGGACTGAATGGATTCTGGATCCTGGTGACCGGTTGATCTGGTTGCGCAGCAGATTTGACTTAAACGTCCTAAAACAGGGATTCCTCGATGTGTTCGTGCATTAGCTGTAGCTCTCTGCTTTCATGCGGGGCGTACACCGAAGGGTCTCTTTGCCGCTACGCAGGATGCTCGACCAAGAACATATTCCTATTAAGTCGTCTAACATAACTATTATTCATCCAGACAAGCTGTCCAAGAACACTTTCTTATTTATTTATTTTCCATTTGCAGCAACTGCCGCGGGGAGCGGTTGTCGAGGGACAGGGAGAGGCTCCACACACACACACACACACACACACACACACACACACACACACATGCGCACGCACCCCGGAATGATTTGACAGGTGAAGAACAGTACATTTTCTGCACCGGTGATGCTGCAGCTATGGGGCTGTTTGCAGCAAACATCAGGGGGTTACAAAACAGGGTTTGGATTGGTTGCATGAATTACGGTGCGTGGCCTCTCGCTCATACGGAAGGCATGAGGAAAAACAACAGTTTTTCTTGGGAGCGCTCTCATGCATATTTATCAAAAGCCCGGCTTTTTTTTTTTTTGACCACTGTGATATTTTTCAACCTCACTTCGCATTTGGCACAGTTCTGCGTACTCACAGCTGGAAACACCTGGTACACCCGCATTCTACTGCGGCTGGATACTAAAACATCAGAGGCTTAATACTGAATACCATTACTGAACTAATAAATACTAATGTAACACTGCTCTGATACCTGCTACTACTGCTGCTACCACCTCCCACGCCACCACTGTCACTGCTACATATTGCAATATTGCTGCTAATGCTGCACTGTTCCAACACAACTGGCGCTTCGACAGCTGCTTACAGTTGCAGCTGCTGCCACTATTGTCACAGTAGCCACTGCTGCTAGCGTTGGCAATAGTTTTACCAATTAATTATGGGCAATTAATTAGTACGTTTATGTTATTGGCCAGTTTGTCTTGTCGTGTCGGCGTATATCTTGACTGAAAAGGCAGGACACAAACTTGATGCGTCATCAGTAATACCGGAGGAGTGTGTAAGGGGAGGTGCAGAGGGAGGGAAGCGTGAGGCAAACACGCTGTGTTGTGGTGAAAGAGACAGGTGCATGCTGGGGTTTACTAAAAAACAACAACTGGAAGTTAAACAGGAGAAGCGAAATCTCTCCGAATCCTACACCTTCCTAATGGCCCGACCTTGAATCTTTGTTGCAGCGATTCAAGCGGCAGCCCCCCCCCCCCCCGTCTAAAACCTGTTTCCCCAGAATTTATCCCGGCAGTTCATGCAGCTGATAAACGAGGCCGCCATCACACATTACCTTTCAATTGCCAGCTGAATGAAGGAGCACTTAAATAAAGATTAGGAGGGCTAGAGCATTAGCCATCTATGCTATATTAGTGTTCGACGTACTGGAGCTCATCCCCATAGGCATTAGACTCGCGTTTTAGATTAAGGTATTTAACTGATGCTAGATTATCAGTTAAAATGAATGTGTTTGTAGAGCTAGCTAATTCAGTTTCCTTGTTGAAACTCACTCTTTAATATTTAAAGGGGACCTATTATGCTTTTCTTTTCTTTACAATGTCGGATGTTCATACTAAACATCGCCAAAGTTGCCAAATAATGACGTAAACGTATGTAAAAGTAATCCCTGTGAGCCAAACGCTCAGGCTTCAGACTGCTCTGAACGCTCTGTTTCAGTTTTTTCAACCGCCGGGTCTATCTGATGTCAGACAGGCACGGATGTCCTTATATGGTATCTCTGCTCCAGGCACAGACAAGATGCTCATGTTTATTTCAACATTGCTTAGTAATGTTAGGTTTTACAGTTTGTCTTCCAAAGACTTCCTGAACTTGGCCGGCCAATCAGAAGAAAGTGGGCTTTTAGGAAGGGGGGGGGGGGGGGGGGGCTTAAGCACAAACTGCTTGTTTCAGACAGAGGGTGAACTGAGGGGCTGCATAAAGGGCCAGTATAAGTTAAATAAGGACTTTTTTGAACTGTGAATCGTGCAAAGCTACTCTAGTGGAGTCCCAGAATAAAGATGTAGAGCTGAAATCAGCATAATATGGGACCTTTAACAGTGTACCCGAGTATTAAATATGAAACATG